>NW_006399874.1:3738849-3741981 GCF_000299155.1 Elephantulus edwardii
GGATCTGACTGGTACAAAAGGAGACTGCCCTTCCTTCTCCAGTACATTAAAAAAAAGAAGGTACTTACATGATTCCTTTTTTGGCAAATTTGAATCTGGTCCTCAGTTGTAACAATCTTTTTAATGTGATACAAATATGAAGGGTGATCCGTTTAACACCTGGTGTTTCTCTTGTGCTCTGTTTTATCTAGACAGTGTCAGTCTCTGTGTCCGTCCTCACACTAAGCTGCATAGCCTTGGACCGGTGGTATGCAATCTGTCATCCTTTGATGTTTAAGAGCACAGCCAAGCGGGCCAGGAACAGCATTGTCATCATCTGGATTGTCTCCTGCATCATAATGATTCCTCAGGCCATCGTCATGGAGTGTAGCACCATGCTGCCAGACCTAGCCAATAAAACCACTCTCTTTACAGTATGTGATGAGCGTTGGGGTGGTAAGTATATCATGGCCCATAAACTAACATGTATAACAGCTGCACACAAAATGGGCTAACATTGCCATTGTAAGAGTGTATATTTTATTAGTCTTTGCAAGTACAGTTTTGTAAAGATGTACAAACTGAGTGGAAACCTTAAACAATTTCACAAATTAACTCCACCTAACTGAGTCTTTCAGAAACGTGATGCACTATTTTAGTTAGTTAGTTAGTTAGTTAGTTAGTTTTGGTCTTTTTCAGGTGCATTCTTTAAAATGAAACAAAAAAAAGCATACAGTTACATAATTAAAAATATGCCTTACAACCAATATTTCACAAGATAGTTTAATTTATGTTTTCTCGAGTGTTGAGTGTCAAAATCTCCTCTTGCTTTTATTGTCTTTGAGTGTCTTCAGTTTGATTCCGACACATAATGACCCTATATACCAGAACAGAACTGCACCTTGGTGTTTTTTGGATTGAAATCTTTTATTGAAGCAAATTGCTAGACTTTTCTTTCCAGAGGGGATAGTGTGTTTGAACCATTAAGTTTTTGGTTGATAGCCAAATGCTAAGTCATTGTATTATCAAGGTCCTAATTATATTATCAGATACCCTAATGGGACTCAAGTACAATTGACCTCTGCATTTTAAATACCAGGTCCTGCCCTTACTGGCCAGAAATAAGTTTATGGACCTCTTCTGTTCTTGAGTGAAATTATTTAGATTTGCTTTCTGTGCTCATAATATATAAAACCGATAAGCTGTACCATTGCTATTGTAATCACTTGCTATGCATCTGAGAGCTGGAAAATGAATGAATAAGGACAGAAGAAAAATTGATGCCTTCAAGCTGTGACATTGGAGAAGAGTACTGAACCTCCCACAGACTGCCAAAAGAACAAACAGATAGGTCTTAGGAAAGGTGCAGACAGAGTGTTTCCTGGAGGCAAAAACAATAAAGCTTCATCTCACATACTTTGTGCATGTTGCCAGGGGAAACTATTCCTTGGAGACAAACATTGTAATTGTAAAGGTGGAGGATTGACAAATGAGGAAGACTCTCAATCAGATGGATTGATTCCAGGATTGGGCCCTGGTATGTCTGAGATTGTGGGGATGCCACAGATGTGTTGTTCACAGGGTAGCTCTGAGTCATGCTTGACAGCACCTACAGCCACCATTGCATTGTGCAGTTGACACAATCTTGATTGCTGAAAGTGAAGAGGACTGAAGTACTTGCTGCAGAGGATCAAGGACTGCAGCTTTCCATATGGATTACATTTTAATACCAAGAAAACAAAACTCCTCACCACTTGACCAATAGAAAGCATCATGATAGATGGAGAGAAGACGGAATCGTCATTGCTCTAACCTTGCTTAGGTCCACAGTCAACATTCTTGGGACCAGCAGTCAAGAGATCAGGAGATGTACAGTGTTGGGAAAGTCTGATGTCAGGAATTTCTCTAAAATCCTGAAGAGCAATGATGTCAGTGAAAAGACTAAGGTGCACCTGATTTAAGCCACAGTCTTAACAATTACCTGCTATACATCTGAGATCTGGACAATTAATAAAGATACAAAAAAAGAAGAAGAATGAGTGCATTTCAGTTGTGGTATTGGAGACAAGTGCTAAATATGCCATGGAATGCCCAAAGAACAAACAGATACATCTTGGAGAAAATGCAAATAGACTGTTCCTAGGAGGTGGTGAAGCTTCATTTTACATATTGTTAGGGGAGACTATTCTTTGGAAAAGGACAACATGCTTGAAAATTGGCGCGAGGGAAGGTCAGCAAAAAAAAGTAAAACCCTTAATGAGATGGATTGACACAGTGTCTGCAATGATTTATTCAAATGTATCAAGGAGAATAATGATGATAAAGGATAAGTCATAATTAAAATCTATTATTCATAGGGTTGCTATGAGTCATACTTGAGCCAATGTCACTTAACAAAAACAGTCATCAAGACGATGTTAAAAACTCCTAACAGCTTTGGTTGCTCATCAAGAAGTTGAAAGTTTGAGTTCACCTAGAGGTATCACAGAAGAAAGACGTGGTGGGGTGCTTCCAAAAGTCAATGATTAAAACCAGTTCACCTTAATTACAATATAAATAGATTGACAAACAATTCTACCCTGACATACTTGAGATCAACATGAGTCAGAATTGATTCATGTTTGTTTTTTGTTTTTAATCCCATACTAACAATTTTCTTATTAAAAAGCTCCTGTGTTTACAAATACTTTACGGATTCCCATTTTAATATCTATGCTGTTGAAATTGACACAAGCAGTTTCAAAGCCTTGAGCCCCTGTGGGTGACAATTCTTAGCAAAGTCACTGAGGTTATTCTAGACATAACAAAAAGAACACTTCTATCTATACCCAGCAATAGGCATAGTCTAGGCACAGAAATGTTGGCATGAAATAACACTGCCTTTTTTAATGCAGTGAATTACAAAATTATCAAAGGAAATACAATTGTATCTCTTCAGTAAAAGCACTCCAAGCTTTTCTTAATATATACAAATGTTTAGAGAATCTGAACATTAGAAAAATATTCCCAATTTGACTAGCAAGTTATAAGTACATGAGTCCAAAAATTATGGAAAAGTAAAAGATTCTTTCATTGTTTTACAAACCCTCCCCCAGGTCCCCTCCACCATGTAGCCCTCGCTCTAGTCTCCTGTGATGACAGAAATACCCAGTT
>NW_006399874.1:3742641-3784496 GCF_000299155.1 Elephantulus edwardii
GATTATATTCATTAATTTATGCAACAATTCTCATGCTTCTTTTCCAAATTGTTCCTGCACTATTATCACAAACTCACTACCCCAGAAGCTTCCTGTCTAACTTTTCATATTGCTGTTGTCGATTTTATCTCATAGCCACTGCCAGAGTCAATTCCAACTCATGGCGACCCTCCACTGGACTTCCAAAATGTAAATCTTTCCAGGAGGAAACTGTCCAGTTTTCTTCTGCAGAGTGACTGGTGAATTTCAATTACTGCTCCTTCAGTATTCGCAGCACCTCAAAGAGTAACACACGACCAAGTTCTTCGATATAATACAGATAATTCTTTAAGGAGCACAATGTTCAAGGCAGACGTTATTAATAAAGCTATCAGTTGGTTTAAAAAAAAAAAAAGAAAAATATTCCCAATTTTTAGAAAGAGTAAAACGTTTGTTTGTAACAAAAGTGAACCGTAAAGTCAGTGTACTGCAGGGGGATTGATTTTAGAAATGATGTCTTTAAATTTTTGAATGTTATCATTTTTATCTGTTATTGTACTGAAACATTGAAAAGAGTGAAAAGTCAATATAAAAATAATTAGGTTTCAGTCCCCAGAAAAAGACATCACATTTGATAAAGTAGGGGCACAAGGAAAAAGAAGAAGGAAAATGGATTGGCCTGTGGCTGAAAAAATGGGCTCAAGCGTAGCCAAGATTGTGAGGAAGGTGCCGGATCGAGCCAGGATTTGTTCTATTATACAAAATGTCTCTATGAACAGCAGCCAATTTGACAACAACCAAAAGCACAATGCAATTTTTTCATAGAACCCAAATATTTAAAAGAAATTAAAATTATTAATTAAAATTTCAAAATACCTGTACTAACTGAACATTTATAATTTGAATACTACATCCAGCACTATCTCTAGCAATTTTGTTAAAAATGACAATTTCCTTTCTAACACTGCAATTCTTTTGATGAATTTGTCTCTGAATGAGCAGATTTTTGTCAATTTTCTTTACAAACAGTATAGACTAAAATAAAATGAATAGAAAGTTGCAGAATGGTAAGGATATTTCTTAACAGTCTTAAGTCCCACGTAATTGCTATTTCAACAATATCAGGAGCCTTAGGACATGCCAGGCATTGTGTCAGCGTGGAGAGGAATAGACTGCATTTAAAGGAGCAGATTCGATAGTATGCATTGGCAGCAAACAAATAAATGTTTACAGTGTGATTAGTGTTTTAGTACATTTCTGCACAAAATTCTAGGAACACAAATGAGATAATAAATTCTGGCTATTTCAGCAAATGTTTGCAGAGTAGTGGCTAATATTTCAGCAAAATTTACCGAAATGGGCCAGAGTTCTCTGGATAGCAAAGAGTGTTCAAGGTGTTCTGGGAAGGGAGAAAACTCATACCATGACACATTATCTTGAAAAAGAATGGATGAGACCCAAATTTGTAGTTCCTCGTAAATAGGATTAGGCAGTCTAAGGGAATGAGTTTGGAGAGGTGAGTGGTGAAACAAAGTGTCTCATGCCATTCTTTTGCAATGGCTTATATTTGGAAAATAACCAAAAGATCACTTGTTCACATTTGTTTACTTCACTCACAAAGAAACTGTGACCCAAAATGCAACCAAACACTCTGCCACTGAGTCAGTTCCCACTCATGGGGACCCTCTATTGGATTTCCACTGCCATAAATGCCTATTGGAAAAGATGCCTTTCTGCCATTGAGTGGCTGGTAGATTTGAAAGGCCAATCTTTCAGTTCTCTGTGTAACACATAACATTACATCACCAGAACTCCTACTATTATCGTTGAGCGCTGTTGAGTACAACTCATAGGGACCCCTTGAATAATAGACCTGAATCCTGTCATAGCTTGTGCCGTCCTCACCATCTCTGACTGTAGAAAGAGCAGGGGCTGCGTTGGGACCATCATATCTGAACTTAACTCCACAATAGGGAACTGTTCCCCTCAACAAAACAAAACCAATTTCTATGAGGTCAGACATGTATGTCCTTCACATTCCCATACCTCTTTCTGCTCATCCAAACATCAATTTTACTCCTTTACCAAGTCCAAAATTTCTTGTGATAGCTCACAGACCATTACAGAAACATGTCAGGGAAGTCAAAAGGCTATAATTCAGGTTGGTAGCAGGATTCAATCACTCAGTCTGGACTATTATAGACATACGCTCGCAGACAACTCAGTCTTCAGCTTTATGACTTTAGGCTGTTGTTGCTGTTGCTGTTGTTTACTCTTAAGTTGGAACTGGCCCACAAAGGCAGTCAATCATGTAGGAAGAGATTGCTTATCTTTCTTCTATGGAGCAGTTGTTGGATTCAACTAATGCACCTTCAGGATTGCAACACAGTTCCTCACCACTAGGCCACTAGCGCTCTCTTTAAGGTTCTTCGTCTGGCCAATTACGGGTCCTCTCTGTCCCAGTCCTCCAACACACTTGGAAAAAAGCTCCTACCTCTAGTTCCCCATAAGATAGTAGTCACAAGTCTATTTCATCTCATGTTAGGTCTCTGGATCTCTGCTTCTGGATGCTATGACTGTTGCTTCCACAGATCCTAATCTGATTGGCTCAAGAATCTCTGGCCCTCAAGGATGTGCTGCATTCTCTTGCTTCTTTGCTGGTGGTGAGACTTTCCAATTCCATTGCTGGATTCACTCAATTATATAGTGAGACTAGCCAATACCCCTGAAGACTGGAAAGACTAGTCAATCCTTTTGTAGATAAACTAACACTCCATCTTTACATACCTCACCTATCCACATGACAGAGCCAGTCAACAGCTAGGGAAGCCATTGTGAACCCTTAACACTATACTGACATACTTGAGCCCATTGCTTGCAGTCAGTATGTTGAGCTGTCTCATTGACAGTCTTCTCTTTTGCTGACAATCCACCCTTACAAGCATCATGCCCTTTTCTAAGAAATAGACTCTCATGGCAACATGCCTAAAGTATATGAGATGAAGCGTCACCATTCTTGACACCAAAGAACCCATTGGTTTACTTTTCCAAGACATAGCTATTTGTTCTTTTGACATTTCATGGGATATTCAGCATTCTTTTCTGATACCACAACTCAGAGGCATCAATTCTTCTCTTGTTGTTCTTACTTACCGCCTAGCTCTCCAATGCATAGCAGGTGATAATACCTTGAATGAATATCAATCTTCAAACTGACATCACTGCTCTTATGGACTTTAGCGAAATCCCTGACAATAGACTTTCCCTATGCTCTGTGACTCCACATCTTCTGACTTTGATTGTGGTTTCAAACAAAATGAAATAACTGATAATTTAAATTTTCTCTCTATCTATCATGATGTTGGCATTGCCTGAGTGGTGAAGATTTTTGTTTTCTTGATGTTGAAATATACCCTATATTGAAGATTGTAGTCCTTTATCCTCTGCAGCAAGCTCCTCAAGACCTCCTTGCTTTCAATAAGCAAGGGTCTGTCATCTGTATAATGCAGGTTGTTGATGAGTCTTTCTCCAACAATGATATCACACTCTTCTTCATAAAGTCTAGCTTCTTGAATGATTGGCTCAGCATACAGACTAAGTAAATGGGGAGAAAGACACCACTCAGAAGTCCAGCTTTCCTAATTCCAAAGTATATAGTGCTTGCTGTGTTCAGACAACTTCTTAGTCTAGGGATAGATTACGTATAAGCATAATTGTGTACTGGATTTCTCATTTCTTTTCAATGTTACCTATAGTTTGTTATTATTCACACAGTCAAATTCTTTTGCATAGGCAACAAAACACAAATAGATATTCTTCTGGTATTTTCTGTTTTCAATCAAGAACCATTTGACTTCTGCCATGACATCGCTGGTATCACAGCTTCTCTGAAACTCAGCCTAAACTTCTGAAGTTCTCTATCAATGTACCGCTTTAGCTGCTTTTGGGTTATCTTCAGCAGTATTTTGCTTGCATATTATATTAATAATATATCTCAGTAGTTTCCACATTCTGTTGGATCATCTTTCTTTGGAATGGGAACATATGGAACTCTTCCAATCTGTTGACCAGACAGCTGTCCTCCAAATTTCCTGGCATAGACTGGTGAGTGCATCCAAGAATGAAACAAGTCAATTGGTATCCCATGGATTCCTGGGGCCTTATTTTTTACAATGCCTTCAATACAGCTTCCACTTTCTCCTTCATTTAACATTGCCTCCTAGTCATATGGTACTTCCTGCAAGTTTTCAGTGTCAATCACTTCTTTTTGGTACAGTGGCTCTGCGTATTCCTTCTTTCTTCTGGTGTTGCTTTCTGAGTCATTCAAGATATTGCCCATAGCATCTTTCAATATTGAGACTCGAGATTTAAATTTCATTTTATTTCAACTTGAGAAATGCAGAGCTAGTTCTTCCCTTTTTACTCTCCAATGTCAGGTCTCTGCACATTCCATTCTAATACTTTTCTTTGTCCTCTCAAGCTGCCCTTTGAAATCTTCAGTTCTTCTCCTTTGGCATGTTTTTCCTTTGTTTTTTGTTTTGTTTTCTCTTTGTTTTGACTTCTCAATGCTCCAGTGACATTTTCAGAGTCTCCTCTGACATCCATTTTGGGTTGTGGTGTTTTTTTTCTTCTTTCTCCAGTTTTTTCCAATGATTTTTGCTTTCTCCTTGATATCATCTTACAACTCATCTTGTCGTCTATCATTCATGTTCAATGCCTCAAACCTATTCCTGAGATAATCTTGAAATTCAGATGAATAGACTCAAGATCATATCTTGGTTCCTGTGTACTTATTTTCATTTTCTCCAGCTTCAATTTGAACTTGCATATGAGTGATTGGTAGTCTGACCAATAGTTTCCCTTTGGCCTAGTTTTGACTGCTGATATTGAGCTTCTCCAGTGATTTCTTTGACAAATACAATCAATCTGATTTTTATGCAGCCCTTCAGGTAGTTCCATGTGTAAAGTTGTCATTTGTGTCTTTTAAAAAGATATATTTGCAATAAATAAGTCATTGTAAATATAAAATTCAAGCATTGTATTTCCAGCCTCATTTCTATCACAAAGCCCATATTTTCCAACTTCTATTCCTTCTTCACCCTTTCTGATTTTGCATTCTAGTCACTAGTTATCATTAATGCATCTTTATTGCATTTTTGGTCAATTTTGGACTGGAAGATTTGATAAAGCTTCTTGATTTCTTCCTCTTTGGCTCTAGATGTCGGGGCATATATTTGAATAATATATTAGAGTATACATATATATTATAATATGTATTGAAGAATATATTATAGAAGAGGCCATGGCACTAAGGATATCATTGCTTATGTCAGATGGATCCTGGCCAAAAGTGAGGAATATCGGAAGAATGTCTGAGCTTTATTGTTTATTCAAAGATGTTTGACTGTGTGGATCATAACAAGTTGCAACTGACATTGAGAAAAATGAGAGTCCAAGAGCACTTAAAATAGTGTTTGTGCAAAACCTTTACCTGAACCTTGAGGCTGTTGTGCTAACAGTGCAGGGAACAATGCATGGTTTAAAATGACAAAGGGGTTTTGCCAGGGTTGAATTCTGTCTCTATATTTCGTCAATATGTAGGTTGAGCAAATTGTTTAAGAAACTGAACACTATGAAGAGGAGTGTGACATCAAGATCAGAGGACTAATCAATAACCTGCATTATGCAGATAAGACAACCCTCCTTGCTGAAAGTGAGGAGGACTTGAAGCACTTGTTGCAGAAGATCAAGGACTGCAGCCTTCAGTATGGATTGTGTATCAATATAAATAAAACAAAGATTCTTACCGCTGGATGATGATAGGCATCATGATGGATGGAGAAGAGGTTGAAACTGTCAACAACTCCATCTTACTTGGATCCACAATTAATGTCCTCGGTACCAGCAGTAAGGAAATCAGGAGACACATTGCATTGGGAAAGTGTGCAGTTAGGCACCTATCCAAATTATTGAGGAGTAATTATGTAAGCTTGAGGACTAAAGTGTGTTTGATTCAGGCCATGGTGTTTCCAATCACTTGCTATGCATCTGTGAGCTAAATAATAAATGAAGATGGCAGAAGAAGAACTGATGCCTTTGAACATCTCATGGCTTGACAAAAGAACAAATATATATTAAGAGAGTAGAGCTGGAATGTTCTTTGGAGGCAAGGATGATGAGGCTTCACTTCGCACGCTATAAAGATGCTAGGAGGGGTTATTTCTTGGAGAGGGACATGATGCTCAGAAAGGTGGAGAGTCAGCAAAGGAAAGGAAGACCCTCAACCAAGTAGATTGACTTGGTGACTGCTGCAATGGGGTTGTACAAGACTCAATGGCACCTAACAGCCACCATAACAACAGTATTATAAGGCTAAAAGTGAATTTAAATCTGAAGTTTCTGACTCAAAGGATTGAGATTGTTTAAATTCAGCTTAGTGCTGATTAGATAAGAAGGATAAAAGTATTAAGTGCTGTTGAGTCTGTTCCATCTCATAGCAATAAACACAAACCAGTCAGTGCTATCCTCACTATCGTTGTTTGTCCCATTGTTGCAGTCGCTGTCAATCTGCCTCATTAAGAGTCTCTTTTTTTACTGACCTTCTAATTTCCCATGAATAATACCCTTTTCCAAGGAGTTCTGGTGGCCTAGCGGCAAGAAGCTGGGCTACAATTCCAAAGCCACATGGTTTGAATCCACCAGATGTTACATGAGAGAATGATGGGCAATCTTTTCCTGTGCAATTAACTGCCTCTGAAAACCCACCAATGAGTCATCTATGGGTCAAATCTGACTTGATGGTACACAACAACAATAACAAGAACAACACCCTTCTCCAAGGACTACTGCCTGCTGAGAACATGCCCAAAGTATATGAGATGAAGTCCCTCTATTTTTCCTTATGAAGAACATTCTGGCTGTATTCTGTCCAAGACAAATTTCTGTGTTCTTATGGCAATCCATGATGTAGTCAATATTTTTTTGCTAATGCCATAATTCAAATGCACATCTATATTGCTACTTAGTACAAAATAAGTGCCATTTTCTCTGAATTATTTTGGTAATTTGTTTCATTGCTATCTTTGTGAATTGCCTTTATAAGTATTTTTTTTACATTGCTTTGAATAATCAATTAAGTAGCATTGACTCTCACTAACAATAGCATTGCAAAGCTAAAGAATGCTGTGAGTTATTCTGATAAATAAATAATCATACGGTATTTTAATCACCTTAGGTCTCTAAACATATAAACTAATTTCTACTATTTGTATCCTTCTTCTCAGTATAAAATCAGCAATAGCTATCAAATAGATTAAAATCTAAACTCAGTCTTCAAAAGTCATTTAAAAAAATCTATTGGAATGTGATTTTATAATAGCTCACATAATTGCTTTAAATGCTGAATTGAGTCGATCATCCACAAAATCAAACTAGAAAATAATAAAAAAAATGAAATTAAATTTTCAAATATTAAATACAACTGTTATCCTCTTAATGTTTCCTAAAAGTATAATGTAACTCAAACTTAGTAATTATCATTTTGTATGTTACCACTGCCCTTAGGTCGATTCGCAGAGCTCTGGTGGCTTAGTGGGTAAGGATTTGTGCTGCTAACCCAAAGGCTGTGTGGAAAAAAAGAGGGGAAATCTCCTCCTGAGCGATTTATAGTCTCTGAAAATCTGTAGGAGGTTCAGCTATGAGTCAGTTCTGACACCATGGCAATAAGTAAGTGACTCAGGTTGATTCTGACTCACAGTAACCCTCATTAGGGTGTTCCAAGCTCTCTATCTTTGAGGGAGACGGCACATCTTTTGTTCATGGAGAGAAAGTGGATTCAAACTAGTATATTTGAACCACTAACCTCTCTGGGCTTGCTGTTGTAGTGTGCCATAGAGTGGAAACCAACCCATAGGTGATCCTCCACTGGGGATTCAGAGGGAGTAAATTGCATCCTTCTGCCATGAAGAAGCAGGTGGATTCAAACCAATACCTTTCAGCTGGCAGAGCAACCCTTAGCCAACAGGCCATCGGAGCTAGAGAGTCAGCAGAAGAGAAGCATATTCTCAGTGAGAGGGTTGGCACAGTGACTCTAGTGGTGGGTATGAGCACAGCAGAAATTGTGAGAATTGTGTAGTATATGGTCAAGTTTTGATCTGTTGTTCACAGGGTCTATTCAACATGCTATTAAATTACAACAGCATTTAAATGAATGTGCCATTGTTGGTACATTATTTAATCAAAAATGTAACTGTTCACTATTCACTTATCCAATCTCTTGAATGAATACATACTGTTTGCCAAACATCATGCTTGGCAGTGGGATTTATACTCTCTTTCTTCTTGGATTTTACTGCTGAGCACGTTCTTTGATGGTTTGAAAGAAATGTAAACCTTTTTTTCTAGTTAAAACAATTATGGTATCCAACCCATTATGAGGTTTTGAAAGTGTATAAACATGGTGGTACAGACTGATTACTTAAAGAAAACATTTATTAGGAAAAAGATAATAAAATTAAAGACTCAATACTCAAACTCTGAAAAACATCAGGAAATTATTTCAAGTTCTTTTTCCATTTAATCTTTAATATGTGTAGCATAGTGAAGAAATTGTTTTAAGAATTTTAAGTAGATTAATATGTTTACTGAGTGATGAACCTGAATACATCTGAAGGAAATGAATTTATGCCTATTTAACGTATCACATCATTCTGACTTCAAAGGGAAACAAGAGTCTATATTTACTTCTTTTATGTTGACTTGGCAAAGTTGCAAGACTTTGGATTATTCCTGTTAATCAGTGGAGTACAGACATGTTGTTATTATGCACCATCAAGTCAAAACTAATCCATAACTGAACCTCCAGCAAGTTTCCAGAGGCAGTTAATTGCCTCTCCTCCTGTGGAGCAGATGACGGATTTGAACCATGTGTCTTTGAGATTGCAGCACAATATAATACCACTAGGCCATGCCTCTCATGCTGCCCTTTCAGTTGTGGTGCTGGAGAAGAGTCTTGAACATACTATGGATCACCAAGAGAACAAAGAAATCTGTGTTGGAGAGGGTGAAACCAACTTTCTTCTTGGAGGCTAGGATTTTAAAGCTCCGTCTGACATACTTTGCACACATGGCCAGGAGGGACCTTGGAGAAGGACATCATACTTGGAAAGGTGGAAGGACAGCAGAAGAAGAAAACGCTGTATGAGATGGATTAATACAGTAACTGGGGTAATGGGGATGGGTGTGTCAGAGTCAGTGAGAATGGCTCAGGACAGGGCAGGCTTCAGAGCTATTGTACAGAGGGTCACTATGAGTCACACGTGACTGGACAGCACATAACAACAACAACAGGCCATGCCTATTCATCAGTGGAGCAGAGACATAGAAACATAATTTTAAAACAAATGAGCAAACAAAAGCTCGCTGCCATTAAGTCAAAGATGACTCATAGCTGCCCATCTAATGTTTTAAGAGGCTATAAACCACATGGGAGGAGACTGTTCATCTTTCTCCTACAGAGTGGCTAGTGGTTTTGAACAAGTCACCTTGAGATTAGCACTACAATACCTTACAAGCTATGCCACAAGCTATGCCCTAGATATATGATATATATAATCTTAAAAATAATGTTTCCTCAGTTAGGTAATACTTAAGTGGGATACACTTCATTAAGTACATTCTATTACCAACCCCATTGCTGTAGAATCAATTTTGGATAATAGTAACTTTACAGGACAGTGTAAAACTGGCCTATCTGGTTCACAGATTTGAAATATTTATGGAAGGAAACTCTGGTGTAGTACATAAGAACTGGTGCTAACCCCAAGACTGAACTCCTCTGGCTGTTCGAATCCACCAACATTCTCCTTCCGTGACATTTACAGCCTTGGAAACCCATCAGTGGGGGACTGGGTTCGGCAATGAGTTGAATCCTATTTAATGGCAATGAAATGGAGAGGGGAAGAGAGAAGATCTTTGTGGATGTGGACAGCCACTATTTTCTCCTGTAGAATAGCTAGTGGATTTCTACCATTGGCCTTTTGAATAATAACAATCTACTACTGCTTACACACTGCATAATTAGTGCTAAATTCTAAGTGACATAGAAGTGTTTTAAGGTGCATTGAAGTTGTTTCATTATTCCTCATCCATTACAGAGTTCTCAAATATTGTTTCACTGTCCACAATTTAAAATCCTTCTTTCCTATTATCAATTAGCTTAGAATCTAAGCATGAAAGAAGAAATTTAAGATAGTCTTGTCTCCATAATTATCTCTAACATCTTTAAAATAAGCTACACTAGCCTACAAGCACAATTTTGCTTGATGGATTCTTTTTTTCTATGTGGGTATTATAAGATGTATTTGCCAGCTATTTACATATTTTCCAGATATTTGGAAACATAGAAACCATGGCTTGAACTTTCTCTTACATGTTTTTTTAAAACTCCAAACATTATGCCATTGATAGCTTGGTTAAAAAAAAAAAGTTACCTATCAAATCTACCTATTTCTACTCATTCATTTTAATTTTATGAAGACATCAGAGCTTGACAGATATCAAAGCTCCAATATTATATTTTTATGTTGAAAGTGCATGTGACACCCTCTTCAAAACAAATAAAAGTTCAAAACTGCTCAGGTGCTTGCAAAGTACTGAGGTCACCTTTCCATTCCTTTGAAATTGTCCCACCAAGTGCTTCTCAGACTGTGGCACTTCAAAGGAAACAGTTGGTTTGCTATTCCTTCAGTCTGGCTGCTTGGATTCTATGGCTTTTTATGTAACTGACCTGTTTTACAGGATAAACATGAAAGGGAGTTAGAGACTTGATGAGCCACCTTCACAAGAGAGATGTTCTAAATCTGTGTCTTAACCTCCTACCAGGACATATTTCCTGCTCTCTCTGAAGATTATAGTATTTATTCAAGGGGTAGAGGGAAAGACAGGATTAGTGAGGGAAAGCCTAAGGAGACTATTAAATTCAGAGAACTCTGGAGACAGTAATGTGGAATCTAGACTGAACGATATCAAACACATGTTGGTAATGCTGTGTGTCTTCAAGTCAGTTAAACACAAAGATTTGTTTAAACGACATGCATTAACACTGGTCTGTCCATTTGCTGTACAGAGGTAACTTGTGTTTACTATGATGCTGAACAGTGTGACACTGATGTGTCAAATGTGATATGGTTACCCTTGGTGGACAGTGTTTGATGGAGCTTTCTGATTAAAAAAAGCCTGGAAGCAGGAACGGCTTCCACTTCTGAAACGGCTTGCCTCGAGAAACTCTATGAACTTGGAGAAACGATGAAAGTTACAGAGTATTCAGATCTTTCTTTCATAGGGTCGTTATGAGGCGTCTATGGTTCGACAGAATTAACAACAACAACAACACATGCATTAACAAGGAAATGTTCACTTGCTTATGGGCTCCAGACTTTCTGGATCCAGGGAGGTTGGATGAATCCCTAAAACTGTTGCCCAGACATAGATGATCTTGAAATCTTAAACCAGAATATCCCCTTATCTTCTGTTAAAAGCAACCAATATTTTAGTGGGTAAAAAATTATTTGTCTTGATCATTCTGTTCCTTGTTTATGGGATCAAGTTGACAACAGTGACTTAAAAGATTCAACAGGAATCTTAGTGGGCAATGAGTTTAAACTAAGGCAAACAGTTCAGGAGACCGTAGTGAGAACAGTTGTATGACACAAGGAACAGAACCAGCATGACTGAATTGCACTTGTAGAAACTATTGCGTTAGTGTATGATTTGCAGTATATACTCTCAACAAAATAAAATAATTATTTCTAAGAAAATAATTAAATGAATGAGTAGTTAATAAATCTTATTTATTGTTAGCTGTTGAGCAGCTTTAGTGGTATACTGGTAAGGAGCTGTGTTGCCAACCTAAAGGCACACGGTTCGAATCCACCAGCTTTCCCACAGCTGTAAAATGGATAATCTCCTTCCATGCAATTTACAGTCTCTGAGAGATAGAAATGAGTTAGTTCCAATGAGAGAGCACAAAACAAAACCATTAACAAGAGGAGAGGATTTCTTAATATATTTTAAAACTCAATAATAGATGTTGTTTTGTGTCATTGGGTTACCTGTGACCCACAGCAGCCCTATGTTCAGCAGTTCTAAAGCCTGCTCTGAACCCTGCGCTATCCTGAGCCAGTCTCACTGGCTCTGACACACCAACCCCCATTGCCCCAGTTATGTATCAATCCTTCTCATCCGAAGTCTTCCTCTCCTTTGCTCTCCCTCAACCCATGATATCCTTCTATTATAGGAAAATTAAGAAATGAAAGATTATGCCACAGCGACATCAATTAACTGTTTAAGTCTCTTTTTAATAAATGTTTACTTAAGCTAGCTGCTATAAGGAATCCTAATGGCATATGATGTTATTTATATGTTACACTGCTAACCAGAAGGTAAATATTATACAATCCATGGCTTGATTTAAGGCAGAAAGATTAGCACTCTCCACTCTTGGAGATTTACTGTCTTGAGACTTGACAGAGACTCAAAATCAATTGGAAAACCCTGGAGTTTTTGTAGAGTTCACTATATTCATAGGATTGATTTTAAGTAAAGTCACAACTTTAGAGATATTTATACCTAATAATTGTGATTGTTGTTGTTCTTATGTGCTTTTGGATTGGAACCAACTCAAGTTTTTCAGAGGCTGCAAATCTCACAGGAGAAGATTTCCCATCTTTCCCCCCCACCCCAGCGCTGCTGATGGATTTGAACCCTTTGTCATTGGATTGGCAGAACAACTCCTTTCTGACTAGGCCACCAAAGTTCCTTCCTAATATTTGAGGTGGATATAACAAGAAAAAAAATAAGCTACAATCTGAATTAAAATATAACTTTAAAAAAGGACTAAAAAAGATATTTTTTTAATTTGAATAGAGACATACTGTTGTTGTTTCTATGTGCCGTCGAGTCGCTTGCGACTCATAGCGACCCTAGGTACAAAAGCTATAAACTCTGCTCTGTCCTGTGCTAATCTCATTGTCTCCCCCACACTCATCCTGATTGCCCCAGTCACCGAATCAATCCACCTCCCAGAGGGCCTTCCCTTCCAGCGCCTGCCCTCCACCCTCCCAAGCATGTTGTCCTTCTCCAAGGACCAGTCTCTTCTTACAACGTGACCAAAGTATGTCAGATGAAGCCTCAGAATCCTTGCCTCCAAGAAGCAGCCCTGTTTAACCCTGTCCAAGGTGAATCTGTTTGTTTTCTTAGCAGTCCATGGCACCCTCAGCACTCTTCTCCAACACCAAAGCTCAAAAGCATCAATTATCCTTCTATCCTTCCTGGTCATTGTTCAGCTCTGTGATGCATAACAAGTGATTGCAAAGACCATGGCCTGTACCAGATGCACCTTAGTCTCCAGAGACACACCATTGCTCTTGAGTACTTTAGAGAGGGCCCTAACAGCAGACTTTCCCATTGCAATACGTCTTTTATTTTCCTGGCTGCTGGTGCCAAGAGTGTTGATTGTGGAGCCAAGCAGCCTAAAGCTGTGAACAATCTCAATCTCTTCACCATCCATCCTGATGCTGCCAATTGGTCTAGTGGTGAGAAGCTTTGTCTTCTTGACATTGAGCCTCAATCCATATTGAAGGCTGCAGTCCCTGACCCTCAGCAGCAAGCGCTTCAGGTCCTCCTCAGTTTCAGCAAGCAGGTTGTGTCATCTGCATAACACAGATTGTTAATAGATCTTCCACCAATCCAGATGCTACATTTCTCCTCATACAACCCAGCCTCCTGGATGATCTGTTCTGCATACTGGTTGAAAAGGTATGGAGACAGGACACATCCCTGGAATACGCCCTTCCCAATTTTGAACCATACAGTGTTTCCTTGCTCTGTTCTGACAGCTGCCTCTTGGTTCAAGTATAAGTTTCACATTAGCACGATCATGTTCTGGGATTCCCATTCTTCTCAGAGTCAGCCACAGTTTCTTATGGTCCACCCAGTCAAACAACTTTGCATAATCAATGAAACACATACATTCCTCTGGTACTCCCTGCTACCTGGTACCTAAGATCGATCTAACATTAGCTACAATATCCCTAGTATCACGACCGCTTCTAAATCCAGCCTGGACTTCTGGCAGTTCTCTGCTGATATGCTGTTCCAGTAGTTTTGGGATAATCTTCAGTAGAATCTTGCTTGAATGTGAAATCAATTATATTGTTCTATAGTTTCCACATTCTGTTGGGTCACCTTTCTTTTGAACAAATATAGATCTCTTCCAATCAGTTGGCCAAGTGATTGTTCTCCAGATTTCTTGACACATTACCACTAAGCTAGGAGGTTCTGGTCACAGCATAAGAAACTGTTAGCAGCTGCTGAATCTGGAATCACAGAAACCAAGGATGCTTTAGACATAAGCTATCAGATCAAGGGCTGGACAATGGGAGATAGGCGATGAAGGGAGTGGGTAGAAGTGGAGGGGTACATTGATGGATGGTGGAGCAAAGAAATAAGTGGGTCAAGGCACTTGAGCCAAGGGCAGGGACAACACCGAAACTAATGGTCAATTCCACAATAAGGGATATATTTTCACTTTTTCTGTAAAATGCTGATCTGTTGGATACTTCTCTAGATCTGAACATTCAGATTGACATACCTTAGGAAGAAGGATTGGCCATCCACTTCCAAAATAGCAGGACTCTGAAAACCCTATGTACAAACCTATGTAGAGACATGTACTATGCTTAAGGAGGGACTTTGGATATGTGTTAGTCAGAAACAAGAGTTGTCATTATTTGCTATATTTCTTTTCCAGCCATTTTCATCTTTTTGTTTAAAGACCCAACTGGGAATCACTTTTTATTTCCCAGGGAAGTTATATCTAATGAGGAATCCCTTGAGTTTATAATCTCTTCCCATGTTACTAAGGTTTGTAATTAGGTTTAGATTGAATTATGTCTGTTCTTGTCACTGCAAGGATAGGGCAATCCAAGTTAATTTCTATTAATTAGGTAGATATAGCTGAAAAAAAAAGACATTTAGATAAATGAACTTGACTTCAGCAAAATTATGGTAGAATAAAATTAACAAATCGCTAGTTTTTATTCCCCTCTGAGTACATTAAATGAAGATTTTCTGTTTAACATCCACTTGTAAAGGAAAATTAAAATTTCCAAAGTAATGGTCACTTCGAAAGGAGCCCTTGAGATGTTGTAGGTTAAGTGCTGAGTTACTAACCCAAAGATCTACAGTTTGAAGTTACCAGCTGCTCCACAGGAGAAAAATAAAGCAATCTTCTTCCATTAAATTTATAGCCTCTACAACCCAATGAAAGGTTTCTATGAGTTGGAGTTGACTCAAAAATGGTGGGTCTAGGAGGGAGAAGGTAGAGAAAGGGAGGAAAGTATGCAACATTTAAATGGATATTTAAACAAATCAAGAGTAGTAGGACAAGAGTGGACAGATCATGAACACTGCATTGGAAGAGATTAGGGGAACTATCTGCAGGGAATATATATTTAGGCATTATATGTTTGACAACTATCTGTAACAAGAAGTACATTGCAAAGTAGACTAGGGGAGGGGCAAGGGAAAGGGAGGGAGGGAAATGTGCAACAAAGAATGAATTAAAACGAAGAAAAAAATTTGAATTTAAAAAAATGGTGAGTTTTTATAGTTGTTGCAAGAATGGCAGCCACTTCCTAAATAACATGTCTCTGGAAACTCTATGAACTTTGATAAATGTTGGTAGTTGTAGAGGGGCTTCAGGCCTTTTGTTCATAGGATTGCTATGAGTCATGCTCTATTTGAATGCAATCCACAACAACAGCATTTTAAATAGAAGTAGCTGAATATTAGATAGATATAGAGACAGAGATCTAGATAGAGATAGAAGAAATAGATATAGATATAAACATGTCTTTTGGAGTATATAAAAAGAAACACTAAAAGCTAAGTCTATTTTTACAAGGAAAAATATCCTATTTATTTTTTTTTCAAAAATAATTTATAATTAGAATATAAGATTTTATTCCTTCTCCTTCTCTTTTAGGTGAAATTTACCCCAAGATGTACCACATCTGTTTCTTTCTGGTAACATATATGGCACCGTTGTGTCTTATGATTTTGGCTTATCTGCAAATATTTCGTAAACTGTGGTGTCGACAGGTACGTGATTCCATATAATTTGCTTTAATATGTGCCTAGAAACAAAATTTAGAAACATTCTCTGCTTAGCATAAAAAAAATATTCTTTTAAAATAAATGAGGCCTTAGTCATGGAGGTTTGGTGGCAGATTTTGTAGTGAATTACACTGCCAACCCAAAGGCCACACGTCTATAGTGCTTCAAATCCACCAGCAGTTTCAAGATAAAAGGATGGCCTATCTTTAATTGTGTTTCCCAGTCTCAGAAGTCAAATGGAGAGAAATTGAATCAGAATTTAATGATAGTAAGTGTGAATGACAGATACATGTTTAGGCTGTATTTTAGAGCTATACCATCTCAAGAATAGGATTAATATATTAAATACTAATGATCAGAGACCAGACGAGTTGAGGGATGATATTAAGGATATTATCTATAAAGAAACAAAAAAATTACAAAGATAGGGAAGAAAGAAAAGATAAAAATGAATATAATAAGAGACTTTAAAAATTGCACTAGAATGCAAAGAGGCTAAAATAGGGAAAATGCTTATGGAAAAGAAATGAACAGAGATTTAAAACACAGCTCAAGAAGAGAAAGCAAGATGTTACAGTTAAATGTACAAAGATGTAGAAAGTCAAAAGGAAATAATAAGCTCAGCATTTCTCAAGTTGAAAGAACTTAAAAATAAACAATTCAAGCTTCAAATTGAAATACTAAAGGATTCAATGGCAAAATTTTGAATGATACAGGAGTCATCAAAAGAAGATGGAAGGAATACACAAAATCGATATACCAAAAGAGAATTGGTAGACACTAAAATGTTTAAGATAGTATCATATGATGAAGAATTAATGGTAATGAGGGGGAAAGTTTAAGCTATACTGAAACCATTGGCAAAAAATAGGATGCAGGAATTGATGAGATACAAACTGACATGTTTCATATAACAAATGAAGCCCTGGAGGGACTTACTAATCTCTGCCAAGAAATTTGGAAGACAACTACCTGGACAACTTATTGGAAGAGTTCCATATTTTTTCTTATTCCAAAAAAAAGGTGATCCAACACAATATAATATCATTAATACCACATGAAAGTAAAATCTTAATGAAGATTATTTAAAAATTAATGGAATAGTATTTTGACAGGAAAACATCAGAAATTTGAACTTAATTCAGAAGAGGTCATGGCACAAGGGATAGCACTACGGATGTCAGATGGATCTTGACTGAAAGCAGAGAATATCAGAAGGATATCTATTTGTTTTTTATTAACTATGCAAAAGCTTTTGACTGAGTGAATAATAACAAATTATGGCTAGCACTGGGAAGAATGAGAACCCCAGAACACTTAATTGTGTCCTTGAAAACCCATATCAAGGTAAAGGGCCCGTTGTCCGAACAGATTAAGGGAACTCTATATGGTTCAAAATCAGGAATCGTGTGAGTTTTGGTTGTATTCTTTCTCCATTTCTATTCAATCTGCATGCTGAACATCTTTTGAGAGGCTGGACTACATGAAGAACAGTGTGACATCAAGATTAGAGCAAGACTCATAATATAAACAAGCTACAGTATGTAAATGATACTACCTTACTTGCTCAATGTAAAGAGGACTTAAAGCTCTTACTGGAGAAGGATTACATCTGAATATCAAGAAGACAAGGTGCTCTCCACTCGACCAATAGATAATATTATTATAGATGGATAAAAAATGAAGTTGTCAACAATTTCATTCTACTTGGATCTATAATCAACACTCAGGCTAATAGTAAAAAAAAAAAATGAAAGGATGTGTTACACTGGGAAAATCCACTTTCAAGGATTTATCTAACATGCTAGAGAACAACAATGTCAGTTTAAATTAAGGCACTCCTTATTTGTGCTCTGGTCTATTAAATTAGTTGCTTTTCATTTGAAAGTTTGAGTTTGAACAAGGATGACAGCGGGCTTCTAAGAGGCAATGATAATGAAATGTTATGTATCACACTTTGGGCATTGTGTCAAGGCCCATGCATAGAAAAGGACATCATGCTGGGAGCTTGGAGGGTCTGAGAAAGAGAAGACACCTAACAAGATGGATTGACACAGTGACTGTACCAATGGGCTCATGCATATCAGAGGTGATGGGGAAGTGAAGGCTCAACTCTGTTGTTCATAATATTGCAATGAGTTGTGGATGGCTCAATAACACCAGCAATGTAAAAATATCTTAAAGCCATATGTTGTTGTTATTTGTTGTTATGTGCCGTCGAGTCGCTTGTGACTCATAGCAACCCTATGTACAACAGCCTTAAAACCTGTTCTGTCCTGTGCCAATCGCACTGTCTCTGACACACCCATCCCGATTACCCCAGTCACCGAATCAATCCACCTCATAGAGGGTCTTCCCCCTCTTGCACCATCCCCCCACCCTCCCAAGCATGATGTCCCTCTCCAAGGACCTCTCCCTCCTTACAACATGTCCAAAGTATATGAGACGAAGCCCCAGAATCCTTACCTCCAAGGAGCAGCCTGGTTTAACCCTCTCTAGGATGAATCTGTTTTCTTGGCAGTCCATGGTACATTCAATACTCTTCTCCAGTACCACAGCTCAAAGGCATCAATTCTCCTTCTATCCTTCCTAGTTAGTCTCCAGAGTGACACCATTGCTCCTCAGTACCCTGGAGTGGTCCCTAAGAGGAGACTTTCCCATCACAATATGTTTTTTTATTTCCTGGCTACTGGTGCCAAGAATGTTGACCGTGGAGCCAAGCAAACTAAAGTTGTTAACAATCTCAATCTCTTTGTTGTTGTTATGTGCCATCGAGTCGTTTGTGACTCATAGCGACCCTATGTACAACAGCCTTAAAACCTGTTCTGTCCTGTGCCAATCGCACTGTCTCTGACACACCCATCCCGATTATCCCAGTCACTGAATCAATCCACCTCATAGAGGGTCTTCCCCCTCTTGCACCATCCCCCCACCCTCCCAAGCATGATGTCCCTCTCCAAGGACCCGTCCCTCCTGGCAACATGTCCAAAGTATGTCAGACGAAGCCCCAGAATCCTTGCCTCCAAGGAGCAGCTTGGTTTAATCCTCTCCAAGATGGATCTGGTTCGGTGGAAGATCTATCAATCAACAGTGTCAATCTCTTTGTAAAATACTTTAATTACTTAATTTTCCAAAGCATGGTTTAACTTCTGTGTGACTGTCTTTATTTTGCCCAGGAAAAGCAGTATTCATTTTCTTATTTTATGTGAGATAGCAAATAAAGGTTCCTTTAATGTATTCTGAAATGATAAGTCTAGAGTATTATAATTTCTTATGTGGTTTTATTTTAATAAGCATTTAACCTAAGGTTTTAATAATCATGTTCATAGAATTTTTTAAGATCAGGATCAGAAGAATAGGGCAAAACTTAGAATTTTAGAAACTGCTTATAATACTGATTTGGAAATGTCAATGAATTTTTAAATGTATTCAGTAGTTCAATCTTCAGACATTTATTGTGTGAATTTTGCATGCATGTCTAATAAAAAGCTAAACACTCCTGTCTACACCATTGATGAATTCAGTCTAGAGGAAGGATGCAGTCAGGCACAGAATGCAATCACCCTAATATGGATGAACTCTCAGGAGCCCTGGTGGCCTACTGGTAAGTTGCTAGCTGCACTATACTCTCTAAGTCTCACAGTTTGAATCCACTAGCTGCTCCACAGAGAGGGAATCTCCTTCCATGAGAAAAATCTCCTGGAGGGTCAGCTATGAGTTAGTTCCAATTTGATAGAACACACACAACAGTATGTATGGGCTCAGTGGGAAAAGGCAAGGCAAAGCAGAGGGCCATCTCTCTTGCCCAGGACAAGGTGAACGTAGATGATGTAAAGGTGATCACCAATAAGCATATGTAATGATTATTTTATAATGGCATATACAAAGGCATGGCTTTGGCTCTTGCATTTAGAATGTGCTTTTAAGATATTATGCTTTGGAAAATACATCATAAATATAGTTGCAATATTCTAGCCAGAGCTTTTTTTCTGGTTCAGAAGACTAGCATGTGTATTAGTTAGCTTGAGCTAATTCAACATTATGATAGACAGAGGAAAGATTGAAGCTGTCAATGATTTCATCTTGCTTGGATCAACAATCAATACACTTGATACCAGCAGTCAGGAAATCAGGAGACACATTGCATTGGAAAAATCTGCTGTTAGAGACCTTTCTGAAATTCCGCAGAGCAATATTATCAGTTTATAGACTAAGGTGCACTTGATTCAGGCCATAATATTTTCAGTCATCTGCTACACATCATAGAACTGTATAATGAATAAGAATTACAAAAGAAGAATTGATGCCTTTGAGTTATGGTGCTGGAGAAGATTCCGGAATACCCCATGGACTGCCAAAACAATAAACAGACATGTCCTGGAAAGGATGAGGCCAGGATGCTTCTTGGATGGAAGGATGAAGAAGCTTCATCTTTTATCCTTTGTACAAATAGCTAGGTGAGGCTATTCCTTGGAAATGTACAACATGCTTGGTAAAGTAGAAGGTCAGTGAACAAGGGAAGACCACCAATGAGATGGATTGACACTGTGACTTCAACAATGGGCACTGGTGTCTCAGAGATGATGAGAATGGCACAGGATAGGGCAGGTTTTAGCTTGGCTGTTCATAGGATTGCTATGAATTGTACTCGAATGACAGCAATAAACAACAAGTTAATTTATGGTTAAAAATGACTCTCAAACTCTGTGAATTATAACAATAATAAATTATTTCCAACCCCTATTCCATATTGAATGCAGTTTGACTGCTATAGCTCTGCTCAATTTGTCTTCTCATGCTGAGACCAGGCTGAAGGACTTACCTATATTTTATGGAAGAGGAGAAAGCAATATATCTTGTAGACAAATTCAATGTCTCTGAAAGATTCTGCTTAGGAATAACATACATTCTTTCTATTCTTATTTCATCAGCCAAAGTAACACAAGTTTTTACAAAAGGTTTCTAAAGTATTCTTTTGCTGTAAAAAAAGCACTGCACATCACATGTTGTTATCATGTGCTGTCAAGTTGCCTATGAAAGCCTGCCCTGTCCTAAGTCAACCTCATTGACACTGACACATGTACCTTCATTACCCTAGTTACTGTATCAATCTATCCCATCTGGGGTTTCCCATTCCTGAACTGTCCTTCTGACCTTCAAAGCATGATGTTCTTCTCCAAGGATCAGTCCCTCCTGGCCACATGCACAAAGTATGTGAGACAGAGCTTCAAAATCCTAGCCTCCAAGGAGAAAGTTGGTTTCATCCTCTCCAAGTCAGACTCACTTGTATTCTTGGCTGTCCTTGGTATGTTCAAGACTGTTATACAGCACCACAACTCAAAGGCATCAATTCTTCTGTCATCCTTAGTCATTGTCCAGTTCTCTGCTGCTTAGCAAATAATTGCAAAGACCATTGCACATAACATGTTGTTGTTGTTATGTGCTGTCGAGTCGCTTGCGACTCATAGCGACCCTATGTACAACAGCCCTAAACTCCGCTCTGTCCTGTGCCAATCGCACTGTCTCTGACACTCCCATCCCAATTATCCCAGTCACTGAATCAATCCACCTCATAGAGGGCATTCCTCTCCTGCGCCGTCCCTCCACCCTCCCAAGCATGATGTCCCTCTCTAAGGACCGGTCTCTCCTCACAACATGTCCAAAGTAAGTTAGATGGAGCCTCAGAATCCTTGCCTCCAAGGAGCCACCCGGTTTAACCCTCTCCAGGACAAATCTGTTTGTTTTCCTAGCAGTCCGTGGTATTCTCAATACTCTTCTCCAGCACCACAGCTCAAAGGCATCAATTCTCCTTCTATCCTCCTTGGTCATTGTCCAACTCTCTGATGCATAACAGGTGATTGCGAAGCCATGGCCTGTATCAGACGCACCTTAGTCTCCAGAGAGACACCACTGCTCTTCAACACTTTAGAGAGGTCCCTAACAGCAGACTTTCCCATGGCAATGCGTCTTTTAATTTCCTGGCTGCTGGTGCCAAGACTATTGACCGTGGAGCCAAGCAAACTAAAGCTGTGTACAATCTCAATCTCTTCACCATCCATCCTGACGCTGCCAATTGATCCAGTGGTGAGAATCTTTGTCTTCTTGACACTGAGCCTCAATCCATATTGTAGGCTGCAGTCCTTGACACTCTGCAGCAGGTGCTTCAGGTCCTCTTCAGTTTCAGCAAGCAGGGTTGTGTCATCCGCATAACGCAGATTGTTGATAAATCGTCCACCAATCTTGACCCCACATTTCTCCTCATAGAGCCCAGCCTCCCGGATAATCTGTTCTGCATATAAGTTGAAAAGGTATGGAGATAGGATGCATCCCTGGCGTACGCCCTTCCCAATTTTGAACCATGCAGTGTTCCCTTGCTCTGTTCTGACGACTGCCTCCTGGTCCAAGTATAAGTTTCGCATTAGAACGATCAAGTGTTCTGGGATTCCCATTCTTCTCAGAGTCAGCCACAGTTTGTTATGATCTACACAGTCAAATGCCTTTGCATAGTCAATGAAACACAGATAGACATTTCAGAAAATAGGGAACTCTAGTCATAGGTTATTGACCTGTTAATGCAAGGTCACACCTCTCAGGTGATTTGAATCTACCAGCTGTTCTAAGGGAGAAAGATGGGCAATCTCATCGTGAGCAATTTATATCCTCTCAAAAACCTGCTGGACAGTCAGCTGTGAAATGTTTAATTCTGTTACAGCAGTCTATTGTCCACCAGGTTGATCATAAATATTAACTTTTCTTTTTTTAATCCCCTTGGACTGTGTCTTAATATTTTATATTGGTTTACATACATCACTTTACTTTTTCATGCAAAATATTTGCCACACTTCAGAGACTATAACTCCCATAAAAGATGTTGCAAGTTGATTCTGACTCTGTAGGACAGAATAGAATTGTCCCACCAATTATCTGAGGCTGTATTCTTTGCAGAAGCAGACTTCTATAAAGCAGAGAGGCTTGGGCTTCAAACTGTAAACATTTTAGTTGACTCCTGCACCACCAGGCTTAACCACTGCCCTGCCAGAGCTTCTTTTTTCTCCTATCATCCTATCAGCATCTACCATCAGACCCAGAATTGAGAATATCATAATTATTCCTACATTCACATCTCAGTGTGGCTCAGTAGGGCAAGACAGTCATCAACTAAAAAAGATCATACCCATCATCTCCACAAAAATAAAAACAGTCTCCCAGCATGCAATAATAAATAGGACCTACAATTAACACTTTTATCTGTTGAATAGAAATAGCACTTTGTCATCTCTGTCAAGTTGATTTCCGCTCATGGAGATAAACTTAAGTGAGTGATGCAAGGACTCTGAGGCTCTGTCTGACATACTTTGAGCATGTTTCAAGGAGGGGCCAGTCCTTGGAGAGGGACATCATGCTTGGGAAGGTGGAGGGACAGTGCAGGAGAGAAAGACATTATGCAAATGACACAACCCTGCTTGCTGAAACTGAGGAAGACCTGAAGCATTGCTGCAGCAAGTCAAGGATGCAGCCTTCAATATTGATTGAAGCCAATATTAAGAAAACAAAGATTCTCACCACTGGACCGATTGGTAGCATCATGATGGACGATGAAGAGATTGAAATTATTGACAGCTTCAGTTTGCATGGCTCTACAATCAACAGTCTTGGTACCAGCAGCCAGGAAATGAAAAGAAGAATTGCACTGGGCAAGTCTGCTGTCAGAGACCTCTCCAAACTACTGAAGAACAACAATGTCAGTCTGGAAACTGATACAGGCCATGGTCTTTGCAATCACTTGCTATGTATCAGAGAGCTGGACAATGACTAGGGATGACAGAGGAGATTGGATGCCTTTAAGCTTTGGTGCTGGAGAAGATTATTGAATATACCATGGACTGCTGGGAGAACAAGTTGTCCTAGAGAGGGTGAAGCCAGGCTACTCCTTAGAGGCAAGGATTCTGAAACTTCATCTGACATACTTTGGACATGTTGCAAGGCAAGATCAGTCCTTGTAGAGGAACGTCATTCTTGGGAAGGTGGAGGGACAGTGCAGGAGAGGAAGACCCTCAATGAGATGGATTGATTCAGTTACTGGAGCAATGGGGTTAGGCGTGTCAGAGACAATAAGATTGGCAAAGGATAGAGCAAGGTTTAGGGCTGTTGTACATAGGTCACTATGAGTCGCAGGACTCGATGGCACATAACAACAATAACAACAATAACACAACAACATACTAATAATCATACCAACACGAAAAATTGAGTTGTATCCTACCCTGTCTAAATGTATTACCTGTATTTTGAGGTTATCAGGCTGATGTGGGAAATGTGTCTCTCTGACATATTTTCTCCCAATAAAAGAATTTATTGGAGCTGGAGCTGCTTTATCTCATTCAGAGATTTTCAGTAACCTCTAAATTGACTTTTGAGAATGAGTCTTCATTTAAGTCTTAATTAACGTTTTTCACTAAAAGTATTTTTCAAGATAGTCTTCTCTTTGTTGGTCATGAGAAACAATTATATTTTTTAGCATTAGTTTCACAATTTCAAGATCTTCTCTTGGTTGTTGTTAAGAGAGATCAATGGAAATAAGAATTGTAGGGAAGAAGTGGGGCAACTGGGATTACCTTGTGAGTCCCTTAATTGATTGGAAGCAGGAGCGGCATCCACTTCCTAAACAACACACCTCTAGAAACTCTATGAACTTAGAGAAAGGACGATAGTTATAAAAGCCTTCAGGGCTTTTGTTCATAGGGTTGCTATAAGTCACTCAGCTCTGTAAGACTTGACGACAATCCACAACAACCACAACTGTAATTAATGTTTTAAAATAAAATATATGTGAATGAATGAAAGAAAACTAACTTGTTTTGGAAACTTTCACTCATATCTCTCTAGCAGACACACATACAAACACAAGATGTCATTATTTTCTTGATTTCCAATTGTAGCCAGTTATACCTTTTAATAACATTCTGTTTCTACAGTCTGCCTAAAGGAACCACTTTGTACCTCTGTAAACACAGCTTGTGATTTTCTAGGTTCAGTGCTGTTTCCTTACCCCTCCTCACAAGGCCATGACACAAAGCTACATATTTTAAAGGTCTGATGGCCCACTGGTAAGGGGTTATGATGCCAACCTGCATGGTTTGAATCTGCCAGTTGCTCTGTGGGAGAAACAGAGGCAGTCTCCTCTACTGTGATTTACTGCTTCTAAAACCCTACTAAACAGTCAGCTGTGAGTGAATACTTTGCATCACAACACAAAAGAGACTGTGAAATAGCCTTCTCTACATCTATACCAAGGAACTTTGATGGTGTAATCTTTAGAGAGTTACACTGCTGAAGCAAAGGATATGCCTCTCTGAAGGTAAGGTTCTTCAAATACATTAGCTATGCTGGCTTTGCCGGAGAAAGATGGACAATCTCCTCCCTTTCCTTTAAAGCCTTGAAAACCCACTGCAAGGTCAATTACGAGTTTACTCCAGCTAAATGACAATTTCTTTGACAAAACATTAGTTGTTTTGCAAATGCTTTTTAAGATGAAAAATGTGGGAAATATATTTGAGCAAAAGTTTAGGAATCATATTAGTTTTTCATACCATCATCCCTAAACTTTTCATTTGTAACAATAATTGCCATTGATTAATCTAATTAAATATAGTGTCTAATCAATCCATTTTGTGTATGGCCTTTCTCGTCACTCCAACTTATATATTTCTCCTTATTATATCCTTCACCCCCTCTTCTTTTAGCGTTGTAGTTCTCAATTTCTCAAACTCTAAATTGAGTTTGAAATTGTTTACAAATAATCCATGTCCTTTTGATGGACTGTCCTGGTTAGGATAAGCCACACGATTCAGAATATCTGCCGTAAAATGCCTAAGCCACAAAACCAAAAACATTTACAAAACAGATTGGAATGGGAAATGGCAAGTTCTGCTGAGCTCACTTTAGCAGGCAGGCACAATAAAGTAAATTAACCCCAAATGGGTGATTATGTAGAATTCTGCTTGAGCAACTCTCAATTTCCAACTGTTAATGTCTGTAAACAGAGTACTAGGGCATTATGGCTGCCATAGGCTACAAGATGGCCTGTCCTATTTGTTTAAAATTACGGAGATGCATGAAATCTGTTACATACTTTTGAATTAGCAAGTTCATGGTTATTAGTGTGCAACTTATGTGCCCTTGTTTGACTTTCTCAAGAACTTTAAACCTCATTAAAAGAGTCATCCACTGCATTGCTATACTCATTCAATTAAATTCTCTTTCTTTAACCATGTAACTCTCTCTGAAACTCAACCAGAAAATGCTATAGACTTTCTAAAAAACTCCTTTTCACAAACTAGTTAATCTTAGTTTGTTGTTCTTGTCTGTTACTATGTTTAAGAGTTTTATATAAGTTAAAGCTTTATATAAATTAAATTAAAAAAACACCAAATCTTTCATTTTAATCATTAGAATATATGTTTATTCCCTGTAATTTTTTAAGTACCAACTGTGTTTCAGGTACTTCTTGAGACACTAGAGATGAACTATAATGGATA
Source organism: Elephantulus edwardii (assembly GCF_000299155.1). Taxonomy (NCBI): domain Eukaryota; kingdom Metazoa; phylum Chordata; class Mammalia; order Macroscelidea; family Macroscelididae; genus Elephantulus; species Elephantulus edwardii. The sequence goes on from NW_006399874.1 coordinate 3,769,335, forward strand.
TTAGGGATAATTTTCTATTTTCCAGGAACTGCAACTCAGAGGCACAATATTCATGATTTCATGCCTTATCATCATTTTTTTATGACTATCTTGTATTCTTTAATCTCATTTATGAAAACCAAAAATGGTTAATATGAACTAATGACAAACTGACCCAGTATGAGTAAATACACAGCAAAGTGTAATTACAAAGGCAGAATTAGTAAGAGAGTAACTCGGCTCTACTTAAAGGAGTAAAGAGCACTAAGCAAAGAAACTATAGAAATACATATAAAAGGCCAGAAACCAATTTTTTCCCTGTTTAAAAAGGTAATTACAGAAAGCACAAATTATGGAACTCTAAAGATTGGGAGTATAGTGTATAAAGATGGAAGAATAATATAATACAAAGAGTCACATTATTGTTGTTAGATGCCATCGAGTTGAGTAATACTGATAACACCCTATGAACAGCAGATCTGAATCCCATCCTATACTGTGCTGTCCTCTACCGTCTCTAATAGACGAGCTCATTGCTGCAGTCACCACCATGTTAATGGGAGTCTTCTCTTTCACTGACCCTTCATCCTTCCAAGCATGATACTCCAAGGAATAGCCTTTCCTAGCAAAATGCCCAAAATATGAGAGTTGAAGCTTTACCATTCTTGCCTCCAAGGAGCACTCCGGCTGCACCTTTTCCAAGATAAACCTGTTCATTCTTTGACAGTCCATGGGATATGCAGGACTCTTCTCAAACACAACTCAAAGGCATCAATCACCTGTCATCTCTATTCCTTATCCAGCTCTCAATGGATAGGGGAAAACTATATCAGAGTAAAGTTTTTGTTTCTTACTGAAATAGTTGACATATTTTCAAGCAGATTGCTTATATTAATATGTTCATTCTCAGGGAAATCGCTAAAAAATAACTAGTAAAAATTGTCATGAAATAAACAACAATGGACTTAACATGATACACTGGAAATTGGATACTTATCAGAGGAAGAAGTTGAACAGTGAACTAGAGGAACAAAGAAAGATGTACAATATGTAGAAAATAAATAGTAGGATGTAGATTTAAATCATACTGTTGTTAATATTTGTATTAAATGTGAATAGATGAAACACTTAATAAAACAGAGGCTGACAGAATGGCTAACATGATCCTGTTGCCTGCAAGAGACAGCCTTTATATTCAAAGAAAAATGGGAGGGGAGAATCGATCATTAAAATAGTAATCAAAAAGAGACCTGGAGTGACCATATCAATATGTTGTTGTTGTTGTTGTTGTTGTTAAGTGCCATCAAGTCACTTGCGACTCATAGCAACCCTATGTACAATAGCTCTAAACCTTGCTCTATCATGTGTCAATCTGACACACCTACACCCAGCACCCCATCACTATGTCAATCCATCTCATCGAGGGTCTTCCTCTCTTGTGCTGTCCCTCCATCCTCCCAAGTATGATGTCCTTCTCCAAGGACTGGTCTCACCTTACAAACATGTCCTAAGTGTGTTAGATGAAGCTTCAGAATCCTTGCTTCCAAGCATCATCCTGGATTTACCCTCTCCAGGAAAATTCCTAGCAGCCCATGATATATTCAACATTCTTCTCCAGCACCACAGCTCAAAGGCATCAATTCTTCTTCTATCATCCCTAGTCATTATCCAGCTCACTGACGCTTAGCAAGCGATTACAAAGACCATGACCTATATCAGGTGCACCTCAGTCTCCTGAGTGGCATCATTACTCTTCAGTACTTTAGACAGGTCTCTGAAAGCAGATTCTCCCAGTGTAATTAATCTGTTAATTTCCTGGCTGTTGGTACAAAGATTGTTGATTGTGGAGCCAAGCAAATTGAAGCTGTTAACAATCTCAATCTCTTCACTGCCTATCATGATGCTGCCAATTGGCTCAGTGGTGAGAATCTTTGTTTTCTTGATGTTGTGCTTCAATGTATATGCAAGAGATATTTTGACAATAGTTATTGGTGTAGATTAACCAAACACTATGGCAGAATGGACTCAGATTCATGACAACGCTCAATTGTGTACTAAGAGAACGCCTACATTTTCTTACCTGCAGGACAGCTTTAAACTGCTGAACTTTCAATTACCAATCCAAAAGATACTACATTATGCCACCAGTAATCCGTCATATAGATAAAGGGGGACATTTAATAATTTTGCAAGAATCATCTCATTAGGAAGACATATCATTACATCCATCTGTGGTTGTGTGTGTTTGTTTGTGTATGGAGCAGGGGAAGGAGAGAAAGAGAGACAAGTATGCCTCTGGAGTGCCGGTGGCCTAGTTGGTAGGGAATTTTGCTGCCTACCTAAAGGTGGTGTTTCTCTAGTGGTTCAAATCCAACTTCTGCTCCAAGGGATAAAAACATGGGGAATATCAGCCTGTGTGATTCAAAAGCCTCTCAAAATCCATTGGAAGGTCAGCTGTGAGTCAATTCTTTCTTGCCTGCAATGAGTTTTAACAAGGACACACACACAGACACACGCACATGTATTTATATCCACCATCCACTGCCTTCAAGGCAATTCTGATTCCATAATGACTCTCCATCAGTTTCTGAGGCTATAACCTTGTACAGAAGGACATAGCCTACCTTTCTTCCTTGGATCTGCTGGAGGATTCTAAATAGCTAGTAGTTTGGTTAGTAATTTGACACATTATTGAAAAGTTCTGTCAAAGCCAAGAACTATGCAGGAGTAGAAACATTTCTCAAAGTTTATTGAGCACCAGCCTACTCAGCAAGGGGAGTAGCACTAAGAATTGGGTTAGAGGGGCTTAGATGGGGTTTTAACAAGTATGGTTTAGGGGGTTGTGAGATGAGTTGACCTTGCAGTAAGTCAACTGGGGCACAAATTTTCTGGTTTGGGAAAGGTCCTGATATGAGAATTTCTGAGTTCTGGTTCTGGGGAATGTCTTGACATAGGCTTTTCTCAGTTCTGGTTTCAGAAAATGTCCTGACATAGGATTTTCTGAGTTTTGATTTCAGAAAATGTCTGACATAGGGATTTCTGTGTTGAGCATCAACCTCCATTTTGATTTTTAGCCTAACAATTACATACTAAGTTGAAATATTTTCAGAAGGTTTTAGAAAATATGTATGCTTAACATGTAAATTTTGGTACATTTTTGGTCAAATTAAACTAAGCTTGAGTAGCTATCCAAGAGAGATTTGAATGCACCTTGGAGGACAACACTCGTGACTTTAGATACTCTAATTTTAAGGGAAAAGCCTTATCTCTCTACTGATTTGAATCCACCAGTAGTTTGTTGGAGGAAAGATGGGAAATCTCATCTAATTCCATTTACATAAGCCTCAGAAACTTAATGGAGGGTCAGCTTCTAGTCGGTTCCAACTTGATGACAATAGTAGAGATGAAATAAGTTGAGTGAAGAATTCCCAGATGGTACAGACTGTTTATTTATCCAGCTGCTAATTGAAAGGTTAGAGAGTCAAGTCTATTCAGAGCTTTCTTGGCAAAAGGCATCTGAAAAATCAGCCACTGAAAAACCCCTTGGAGCTCAGTTCTACTGTGATAGGCAAGGGGTCATTGCAGGTAACAGTTTGTTTTTCACTAAATTGAGGGAAGCACAGGATGTCCTTGATTAGCTCCTCATCTGAGAGCATCAGCATTGATTCCCCCCCCATTGTTGTTTTGTTTCATTGTTTTCTTTCCCCCCAGTCAGCTTCACTTTATAGCAATTTCTGTTGCTGGTGGTTGCAAGAAGTCATCAGATATGAACATCAGAGTCATTCATTCAAGGGGGCTCTCAATAATGGAGTCACTAGCATTGAAATGTTCTTTCCGTGATCATTTAGAAAACAGTGGAAGGCCATTTAAGAGATATTTACAGAATTATTCATTCTAGAGGGGTCTACTGCACCATTCACTGCTCCTGCTTCACAAACCTTATTTAAAAAGACCCATGAAAGAGGAAGAATATCAGTTCCTGTCTTTTCCAAGCAATAAATTAAAAGATTGCACATGCCCATGATTGAGAATAAGCTATTTACATGATAGAACATGCAGAGTTTGAAGAGAAATCATTTGTTAAAGGTTTATTTTGCACTAAGAAGCAGGCTTTCATTAACTTTATTTCCTTCTTTCTTCTTGGAAAGAATAGTTACAGACAAGGAGAAAATCATATTCATTTGCCTCCATGTACATCAAAGTAAAAGTCTGTCCTCAAATTAAAGACGGTCTAGAGGACTTGGATCTGTGGTTACAAAACAACAGAATGTGTCCCCAGCTTGCAATCCAAGAGACCACAAGAACGCATCCGCCTGCTCCAACTTGCAGCCAAAGATGAAAGCAACAGTTGAATGATCTTAATAAAATGACAGCGTCCTTCTGTCGTGCTTATCGGCATATTTTCCAGTTAGAAAAATCAAAACAAAACGAATAATACAAACGGAATTTATCGTTTTGCTCACTAAACCGAATCAGTCTGCATGAACTTGGAGGGACTTCCTGATATTATCAAACGATTTTAAAAAGAAACGGAAAAGTTCAAATTGTGTAACTTTTAAAACTCTGGCTATTTGAAACGTTAACATAATACTATAGGGATTCTTAACATTTTTTTTGTATGTGCTTTAACGAGTCAGACTGGAAAATTAGTTTTAAGAATTTTCAAAGAGCAGAGAGAAAACAACAGAGTTTATTTGACTTTTTAAAAAAATTAAAATTCACCGTTAATTCAAAGATTAACCTGAGAGGCAGTAAAACTCCATCTGTTTGGCTGGCAGTAGAGGGCAGTATTGGTGCACGGGAAAAAAAACCTTTTCAGGTTGCTTTTACAATTCGTCCTGACAGAGTTTTATTCTTAAGTCAGTGTAGGTATCTGAGCCGAACCGGCCTTCATCATGAAATAATATGGAATACAACCTTTTATCTCTCTTTCTTCTGTTTTTGCTTCTATTTTTATAACGCTGTATCTTTCCATTGCCTTTAGTCCTTGACAAAAATGGAAATGTTCCAAAAAATGGCTTTGATCCTATTATACAACAACGTACTCAACTCAGCAAACATTATGGAAAAAAAGCAGGCTCTAAAACCCCTCAGATGCTGTCAGAATGTGAACCTCAGGCCTCTGGGACATTCTCCTAACTATCTTCTAATTACTTCTCCAAAATGGAACTTTGCTAAGCCAGCTAGCAATAAAGGGTCTGATTCCCATTCTCCTTTCAGATCCCCGGGACATCATCTGTAGTTCAGAGAAAATGGAAGCCTTTGCATCCTGTTTCACAGCCTCGAGGGTCAGGACAGCAGACCAAGTCCCGGATTAGTGCTGTGGCCGCTGAAATAAAGCAGATCCGAGCCAGACGGAAAACAGCCCGGATGCTGATGGTTGTGCTTTTGGTATTTGCAATTTGCTATCTACCAATTAGCATCCTCAACGTTCTAAAGAGGTAAAATGCACCACATGACTTGCAACTGAACTGACTTGTCATTTTTTCAGCCTTCATTTAAGAAGTATTTTAAAACCCAGAGCAGAATGTAAACCCTTTGCCTTGGTCCCCTTGTCCAGCAGGATGATTCTGTGTTGTGACTGACTACAGAACCATCAGGTAAGACAAATAGACATTGAAAACACTCAGACATATGCTTTTGTCAATGCGAAGCTCTGTTGGATGACAGACATAAAACAGATGTTCCCCCAACAAATTCAAGCTAAGTGCTAAGACTTATATGCAGGAAAAGTTCTAATAGGAAAAAAAAAAAAAAATCTCATTTACAGCTTTGGAGTTCTGTTTAGATCAGAACAAAAGGATTTTCCTCAACTTTGTTCTCAAAGACCTAAGAAATTGTGGCAGTATCCTTATCTAGAGGATAAATAGAGATAACAGTGTTTTGTTAGCATTCTTAGTGTTCTTAAAAATGCATTGATGAACACTAAAAAAGAAATAAATCTAAGGAGATAACTTTGTGTTGAATATTTAAACAGAAAGAGAAAATCCATTTCCTGAAGTCTCATGAATGAAGAGTACTGTGGATATTAATAAAAATCAGCATACATTACGTGTGTGTGTGTGTGTGTGTGTGTGTGTGTGTAAAACATGTTATTTGTTAAACTAGAGACACTCTTAAGACAAACGACCAATGATTTGGAGAGCATAAGATACGAAGTAGTGGTAGAACTTCCCAGCTAGCTTTACAGGGAATTATCATAATCATAGGACATTCATAGGCCCCAAGGCAATAATTACTCCTTTACAATAGATTTCAAACTTAAACTTAGACTGCTCTCCTCTCTTTTCTCTGAATGAGAGTCAACATCTTAGTCCTCACAGCTGGGAACTCTGGAGAGAGGCAGCTCTGGCTGGAGTTCCAGAGACTGAAGGTGATGGAAGCAGCTGCAAATATTTCACATTCTCTTTGGCCGTTGTTTTTGATTGCTTAATGGTTACTTCATTGGAGAAGAAAGGAAGATGACATTTTGTCCAGTAGTACTATTTACTACAAATAATACTCTTCAACAGCTCAGGTCTTTGAGACAGATGTTGGCTCCAAGAAAATGAATGTTGTTTTGCCCCCTGTATAATTTCATATGTTCCTTCTGATTTACCTGACTCATGGAAATCAATGTACATTAATCTGGGCACTTTCCTAACTAACATGTTCTGATTAGGAGCTTTATGAACATGCTGTGATCTAAAATGTCTTCTCTCTTTTGTTTTCTTAGTCAGAATTCAAATACTTTTCTGCAGGGAAAAACATTTGGATTTTCTAAATCTCCATACTTGACCTGTTCTTCAACCCCTTCCAAATATCTTTTTTTTTCAATACGTTTAACTTAAAGCCTTCCTTTCCAAGGAAAACAAATTATTTTCATGTAGAAAATTAGATTGTTAGATTAGAAAAATGTTCAAGTATTTGAGGATAATTGTCCTAAGAACTTGAACACTGCTGTTTTTCTGCCACATATTTCTTCAAATACTTACCTTTTAATTTGACATATATATTACTCTTTTCTACCCTAAATAAAGTCCCATGGACTTCTCCCTGTAACACACTTTTTTTTAATCACCAATCAAAATCAACTTTTCTAAAGCATATCTGATTTGCCTAGGATTTCAAAGATAACACTGAAGTTGACAGTCAAAGCATACTATTAATCCTATTTGTCTGTGTTGTCTCAATCTGCATTATTACAAAAACTCTAGTACCCCATTGAGCATAATTTTATTAAGCAAATGCACTTTTATCTTATGCCTCCTTGTGAAATTGAAAAGAGATAGGCACAAAGCACTTTGACTTGATGGCGCCTCCTGCAGCAAGTACACCGTAATCTTTAGCCTTTCAGTTAAGTGTATCAGTTAGCTGCAAATTCCTAAATGTAGTTTGTTGTTTTAGTTATTATTGTTATGTGCCCTCATGTTAAGTAAATTAATAGCGACCTCATGAACAGCAGATCTGAACTCTGTCCTATCCTGTGCCATCCTCATCAACTCTAGGAGAATCAAACCACCGGATTGTTACTATGTCCATCCACTTTGTTAACAATCTTCCTTCTTTTTTTTTTCTTTTCAACTCTTCCTCCTTTCCAAGCATGATATCTCTGTCTCAAGAATTGCCCCTTCTAGCAACATCCTCAAAATATGTAACACTTCACCATTCTTGCTTTCAAGCAACACTCTTGACAACACTTTCTCAGAGACATAAGTGTTACTTCTTTTGGCAGTCCACGAGATAGTAATCTCCAAGATCAAAACTCAAAGGCATGAATTCTTCTTCTTTCATCCTCATTCTGTCATGGAAAAAGACCCTGGTCTGAATAAGGGAAATCCTATTTTTTTTTTCCTGCCCTACTTTTTTTCTTTATTTGAGAGGTGGTCACTTTTTTTTTTTTTTTTTTGGCTGCTCTTTTTCTTCTTTTTGAGTTAAATAATTGATTGTCATTTTCCTCCTTCCCTTTTGATGTATTTGCTTATTTCTCTGAATTGATCTTTAAACTGACATTATTGTTCCTCAGTTTTCTTGAGAGGTCCCTATCAGCAGACTTTCACATTGTAAACTATCTTTTGATTTCTTAATTGCTGATGCCAAATGTGTTAATTATGGATCACAGTAAGATGAAAGTGTTGACAATTTCAACCCTTCTTACATCTATCATGATAATGCTTATCAGCTTGTTGGTGTGGATTTTTCTCTTCTTGATGTTAAGATTGGTGGCTGTAGTCTACCATATTCTAAATCAAATTCCCTTTATTTTTAGCAAGCAAGGTTGAGTCATAAGCATAACACAGGTTGTTGATGAGCTTTCCTCCTATCATGATGTCACAGATATAGTCGGAGTATAGAAGAGGTCATGCCATCAAGGCTATCATTTTTTTATAACAGCTGGATCTTAATAGAAAACATAGAATACCAGTAGAATATCTATTTACATATTACTGACTCTGCAAAAGCATTTGAGTCTGTGGATCATAACAAACTATGATTAATATTGAGAAGAATGGGAATCTCACAACATTTAATTAAGTTCATGTGAAATCTATGTCTAGTATGCTGTTATCTGAATAGATCAAGGGAGCACTGCATGAATTAAAATAAAGTTTTGTGTCAAGGATTTATCCTTTCTCCACAAACTATATATTAGTGCATGAAACTTGATAGACCAGATAAATCTAACTATCGAGCCAATCTGAAACTCTTCTTTTTTAAAAAAAGAATATTATAAGCAATGCATTCTTTTAGAAATTAAAATGGTAAATTAAAAATTCAAACTTGTAATTTTTTAAAAGCATCGAAATTTTGCATACTAAGAACTACTTCTTTTCACAGAAAATGAGATTCTTGAAGCCACATTTAAACAAGTCAAACAATAATGGATTTGAAGAAGTAAATTTTTTAATTAATGTACAAATTAAAGTAAAATGCAAATATTTAGGTACTGTTGCTTAAAACAGTTTTTAAATTACATGTAAATGGAAAATCAACGGACACTTGATTAACTATAATAACTAAATAACTAAAATAAATAAATGGAGCCAAAGTTAATAATAAATAAAAATAATTTAAATAACTAAAATAAAATAAAATGTTATGTGTTTAACTTCTGCATTAAAAGCCACAAAAAAATTTTACTTGCTGTTTGCTCAAAGTAGAGGTCCTTATTCCCTTACTAAACTCAACTTTTTACTTACTAGTCATGCTAAGGAGTTTCAATTAGGTAATAAAATTACCTAACTCTACTCCAAAAATTCAACGCTATCAAGTCAGTTCTGCCTCAGAGTGATCTTCTATTCCCAAGATTGTACCTTCTTTATGAGAGGAGCCTGCCCTTCTTTCTCTCAGAGAGTGGATTGTGGATTCAGCTAATATATTTGAACCTCAGATCTTTTGGGTATCAACCTTATACTTTCACCAGTTGTTGTTGATTGCCTTTGAGTTGAGCACAACTAATAGCAACCCTATGAACAAAAGGTTTGAAGCCCCTATACAACTATCGACATTAATTAAAGTTCATAGACTTTCCGGAGGCATGATATTTAGGAAGTGGATGCCACTCCTGCTTCCAAACCTGTCATAGTATGTTATCGTTATCTGTCATTAAGTCATTTGCAATGTATAGCAACCCTTGCCTCACCTGATACAACCCCCCCCCCATCGCCCCAGTTACTGTATCAGTTCATCTCATGCTGGGTCTCCCTCTCCTGTGCTGTCCATCCACCCTTCTTAGTGTGATGTCCTTCTCCAAGGACCTATCTCTTCTGGCCATGTGCCCAAAGTAAGTGAGGCAGAGCTTCAAAATCCTATCCTCCAAGGAGAGACTTGGTTTCACCCTCTCCGAGACAGATCTATTTGTTTTCTTGGCAGTGATGGTCTGTTCAAGACTCTTCTCCAGCACCACAACTCGAAGGTATTTATTCTTCTTCTGTCATCCTTAGTCATTGTCCAGCTCTCTGAAGCAAACCAACTAATTGAGAAGATTGGCCTGGATTAAGCGCACCTTTGTATCTAGACTGCCATTATTGCTCTTCAGTACTCTGGAGAGGTCCATGACAACAGATTTTCCTAATGCAATTCATCTTTTGATTTCCTAACTGCTGGTGCTATATGTGTTGATTGTGGATCCAAGCAAGCTTTAATTGCTAACAACCTTAATCTCTTCTCTATCTAATATGGTGCTTCCAATGCCCCAGTGGTGAGATGTTGAGCTTCAATCCATACTGAAGACTATAGTCCTCGACCTTTTGTAACAAGTACTTCAGGTCCTCCTCTGTTTCAGCAAGCAAGGAAGGCTGTGTCATATGCATATCATAGGTTATTAATGAGTCTTTCTCCAATCCTGATGCTACACTCTTCCTCATAAAGCCCTGCTTTCTGAATGATCTGTCCTGCATACAGATTAAAAAGGTACAGGGACAGGATGCATCTCTGACACACTCCTTTCTCGATTTTGAACCATGCAGTGTTTCCTAGCTCTGTTCTAAGGACTGCTTCTTTGTCCAAGTACAGATTTCTTATAAGTACGAACAAGTGCTCTAAGATTCCCATTTTCCTCAAAGGTTAGCCGCAATTTATTGTGATCCACACAGTCAAATGTCTTTGCATAGTCAAAGAAACACAGATATTCTTCTGATACTCCCTGCTTTCTGTCAAGGTCCATCTGACATTGGCAGTAATGTTGCTAGTGCCATGACCTCTTCTAAGCCCAGCTTCTATTTCTAGTAGTTTTCTGTAATGTACTATTCAAGTCTTTTCTGGATAATATTCATAAGGATTTTACTAGTGTGTGATATTAGTGATATTATTCAATAATTTTCACACTCTGTCTAACCAATATTATTGCTATTACATGTTGTGGAATCAATTCTGATTCATAGTAACATTACATACAACAGAATGAAACCCTACTTGATTCTGCACCATTCTCACAATTTCCTCTGTGGTAAGACCATTGTTGTAGTCACTATGCCAAACTATCTCATTGAGGATTTTCTTTTTTGCTTACCCTTCATTTCTCTAAGCATGACGTTCTCGTTTTCCAAAAACTGACTCCTCCTGACAGCATAACATTCTTGGAATATGAAAAATGAATGTTTACCATCTTTGCCCCCAAGAAACACTCTGATTACACTTCTTTCAGGACAGATTTGTTCATTCTTTGGGCTGTCCAAGGTGTATTCAATTGCCAACAACATAAAGCAAATAAAACAGCTATTATTCTTATTATTATTCTTATTTTATTGTTCAACTTTCACATGCATTTGAAGTAAATGAAAATATCATGACTTGGGACAGGCACACTTTATTCTTTAAAGTGACATCTTTGCTTTTTAGTATTTTAAGTGGTAGTAGGCAATAGATTTGACCAACAAAATGTAGTGTGGGGTGGTTTCCCCCCCCCCTTTTTTTCTATTCTTGATTACTTCTACAAAAGGTGTTGACTGTGGCTCCAACTAAGACTAAAACCTTGTTAGTTTCAATCTTTTCTCCATTTATCATGATATTGTCTTTTGGTCCAGCTGTTAGATTTTCTTCATGTTAAAAGGTCAACCGTACTGAAGGCTATAGTCTTTGACTTTCTTCAATTGTTCTTCAAGTTTTCTTTAAGCAGGTTTGTGTTATCTGCATAATGAAGGTTATTGTAAAGTTGTCTTTCAATCCTGGTGCTGCATTCCTCTAAATATAATCCAGCCTTCAGATTATTTTCTCACCATATAGATTAAATATGTATAGTGAAGGATACAACCCTAGCACACACCTTTCTTGATTTTTAAACCATGTAGTATCCCCTTGTTCTGCTTGAACAACAATCCTTGGTTAATGCATGTATTCCACAGGAGCACAACTAAGTGCTCTGGAATTTCCATTCTCCTCTGTGACATTCAGTAGATCCCCATAAACTAATCACTGGCCAGTGTCTACCAGAGGTCAGACAGCATGTATCAAGATCCTCCCTCAGTCATTAATACAATTATTAAAGTTTGTTTGTTTTGTCAAAAATCACCCAGTAGCTTGTCTGTTGTTTCTTTTTCTGCAGAGTATTTGGGATGTTTACCCACACTGAAGACAGAGAGACTGTGTATGCCTGGTTTACATTTTCACACTGGCTTGTGTATGCCAATAGTGCTGCGAACCCAATTATTTATAATTTTCTCAGTGGTGAGTTTTCACTCTTTCTCCCATGTAAATAACAATTATAACCAACAATAGTGGATAAATAGCCAGAACAGTTGCAACAGGTTTGAATTAAATAATCAATTTAGTAACTGTACAATTCAACACATTTTCTCTGATTTGTCTTGAGACGTTTCTCCCTTGTCATAGGAAATACACGTCACATAATTTATCAGAGAAAGTTTCATATGGGTGTATATGTTTTCTTCTCCTGTAAAACTTAGGAAAAATGTTGAAGTATAAGGGAAAGAAAAATTGAGAGATAGGAATGACTAAGAATCTTGCTTGTCTTCTTAGCACTTAAGATTCATAAAAATATCATTTTATATGAAAATAAAACATGATTATATGATTTCCTGAGCTGAAAATTACAGCCTAGTTGTGGTTAAATGGATAGCTTTCCAGTTTTAGATAGTTTGGTGTATTTACATTTCTTATGTAGGTAACATCTTTATGGCTTATCACAGTTGTTTTCACTGACACAAAACATGAAATTACTCCTAAATAACATATAAACCTAAGGTTACACATACTTCCATCACTGATCTAATCTGCTTGAGTCCAAAGAATTATCTAATGTAATTTAAACATGAATGCTTTACTTATAAACATTGGGGTTTGGGGGGATTTTTTTTTTTACTTTAAAATTCCAAGGATTTTGAAGCTCCATCTCACATATTTTGAGTATGTTACCATGAAGGACTAGTCCTTGAAGGAGGAAATCATACTTGGAAAGGTAGAGGGACAGCTCAGGAGAGGAAAACCTCCGATGAGACAGATAGATAGAGTAGCTGGAGCCATAGAGGTAAGTTTGTCAGAGACAATGAGATTGGCTCAGGATAAAGCAGAGTTCAGAGCTATTGTACAAAGGATCGCTATGAGTTTCAAGCAACTCAACAGTACATACCAACAATAGCTTATATATTCAATCAGTAGATGTATTTCACTGGGAAAGCATGCAGTCAGGGACCTCTCCAAAATGCTAAAGAAAAATGATGTCAGTTTGAAAACTAAGGTGTGCCTGATTCAGGCTACAGTCTTTTCAATCACCTGCTACACAACCCAGCACTGGCCAATGAAGAAAAGATAACAGAGAAAGAAGCCACTGAGTTGTGATTCTGGAGAATACTCAATACGAGCACTTAATATCCCCTGGACTACCAAAAGAACAAGCACATCCTGAAGAAGGTGAAGCCAGAATGCTCCTTAGAGGCAAAGATTTCTTACTACGGACATGTAGCTAGACAAGGCTATTCCTTAGAAAAGGGATATTATGCTTGAAAAGATGGAGGGTCAAGGAAAGAAAGGAAGATTCTCAGTGGAACTGATTGGTACAGTGACTTCAACAATGGGCTTGAGTGTGTCAGAGATGATGAAGCTGAAACAAGATAGGGCAGGGTTCAGGTCATAGGGTACCTATGATTTGTATTTAATTGGAAGGTGCCTAAAACCAGCAATAAACAAAATAAGATGATCAACTAATCAATGAGATTTTTAAAAAATAACGAGGTATTTCTCTCTTTTTAAAAATCATGCATAAGCTCCATAAGTACGTGCTTCATTTCACTTTTCAGAAAATCATATGGTATAAAATGAAGTTTATTTTGTTGTTCAGTTGCATCCTCTACTTGAGAGTTTTACTGTCGAATCTGCGGCTGCTATTATTTACTCTCCAGTCATTTCCAACTCATGTACCACTGGACAGAGTAGAACCACTTAGAGAGTTTCCTCGGGGGAAAATAAAGTCTCTCCCATAGTTGTGTTGGTGAGTTTGAAATTCTAGGCTTTGGGTTAGTTGTTGTTGTTGTTGTTGTTATGTGCAGTCGAGTCACTTGTGACTCATAGCAACCCTTTGCACAACAGCCCTAAACTCTGCTTTGTCCTGTGCCAATCGCACTGCCTCTGATACTCCCATCCTGATTACCCCAGTCACTGAATCAATCCACCTCATAGAGGGTCTTCCCCTCCTGTGCTGTCCCTCCACCCTACCAAGCATGGTGTCCCTCTCCAAGGACATGTCTCTCCTTACAACATGTCTAAAGTATGTCAGACGAAGCCTCAGAATCCTTGCCTACAAGGAGCAGCCAGGTTTAACTCTCTCCAGAATTAATCTGTTTGCTTTCTTAGCAGTCCATGGTACTCTCAATACTCTTCTCCAGCCTCACAGTTCAAAGGCATCAATTCTCCTTCTATGCTCCCTCCCTAGTCATTGACCAACTCTCTGATGCATAACAAGTGATTGCAAAAACTATGACCTGTATCAGATGCACCTTAGTCTCGAGAGAGACACCATTGGGTTAGTCGCCAAGCAATTAACCATCTATGCCACCATGGCTCATTCACCTACCCTGTCGTTGTTTTGTGCTGTCAAATGAGAACTGACTTTTAACTGACCCTCTAGGTTTGCAGAGGCAATAAATTGCAAGGGAGGAGATTGCCCATCCTTCTCTCACACAGCAGCTGGTCGATTCAAACCATGTGACTGCGAGATTGCAGAGAAGCTTCTTACCACCAGGCCACCACTCTAGCCTACAAAATAAAGGCACACCTAGATCAAAACTAGATGTCACTTTACTTGGGTTGCATTTAAAGAGAGAGGCAATGATGTGGAACTGTGACTGCAAAAGCATTAAAGAAGTGAGAATGATTTGATTAAGGAATCTTGAAGCCTAGCCTGTACTGATTAAACCTAGTGGGGAAAAGTTTAAAGGTAAAGTTATAGAGTCAAGTCAAACATCAGTTTAGGAATTTAGATCAAAACCAGAGAGGAGTCTGATTATTACTGAGAATGTGTTATAATCCCGTTAATGTGTTGAACCCTTCAACATTCATTTTCTCATTTAATCTTTCTGTTACCCAATAAGGTAAACGAGAGAAAGAAAGAAAGAAAGAAAGAAAGAAAGAAAGAAAGAAAGAAAGAAAGAAAGAAAGAGAGATTCCCCATCTCTATCACATACATTTATTTCCTTAAAATAGCTCTTAGAATTTAAACAATGAGTTCCCTTCAGTAATTAAAAAATGAGG
>NW_006399874.1:3784625-3797412 GCF_000299155.1 Elephantulus edwardii
GATATTTTCATGAACTGTGTCAATAGACAAGTACTCCTTCAAAGTACAAACAAGGATGATTTCTTCATGGTTGTTTACCTTGAGTGAAACAGAATCCATCATTTCTGAAATTGTTAAAGTCCCCTGGGAGTCTTTCTATATTTTTATTGATGATCACTGACAATATATCTATGTAGCTAAAGTTTCTAGGTGGTGCAAATAGTTAACGTTGTAGTTAAGAGGTTGAAGGTTTGAGTCTACCCATGGTCTCCTTGCAAGAAAAAGCTTAGTGATTGAGTTCCAAATCATCAGCCATCAAAAACCCTGTGGCAATCAGCTCTCCTCAGATACATCTTGGAGGTCCCGAAGCAAAGTTGACCACATAACATTTATTTTAACAGATTTTTGCATATTTAAGTTACACCCGCACACACAAATACATGACATTGTACTGAAAATGATGGAAATGAACTATAAGAGTAACTCGAGAAAATCTTTCTCATTATTTTATGGAAATATCTCATTGTTTCAAAAGTCCACCAAATGTGCAATAAATTCAATTACCTTTTCCTATTTTCTTCATCCTTGCAAAATATTACACCTCATCTTTAGTTTGGCTCAGGGGACCCACTGAGTCTTTACAGTATTCATGATTTGCTGAAACCTACTTGACACATAATTCCCTTTTCCCTTTCTTTTCCCCTGGTCTGCCAGGAAAATTTCGAGAGGAATTTAAAGCTGCATTTTCTTGCTGTTGCCTTGGAGTTCACCATCGCCAGGAGGAGCGGCTCACTAGAGGAAGAACAAGCACAGAGAGCCGGAAATCCCTGACCACCCAGATCAGCAATTTTGATAACGTCTCAAAACTCTCAGAGCAAGTTGTGCTCACCAGCATAAGCACACTCCCCGCAGCCAACGGAGCAGGGCCTCTTCATAACTGGTAGCATATTTATTTGTATAAAATCTCTGTAAACAGAAATGTTATTTTTCAGATGGTTTAAAGCTAAAATTAAATGCGAGGTTGGGTGCTTTGGTTTTCGGGTTTTTTTTTTTTTGGTTTTTTTGTTTTGTTTTGTTTTTTAATCTGCTGTTCTTTGGAATTAAAAAAAACTGTTTAAAATAATTTCTCGACTTTTGATTTAGATGCGATAGAAATTTAACCTTCAAGTGGATTTATTTCAATCTTTTGCCAATTTTGCTTTCATATATTATGATTTATGTGCCAAGTAAATGTGTGAATGTTTCTAAACCTTCTATAATCCCTTGTTTTAATCCTTCACATTCAATTAAATTGCTAAAAATTACCAAGTTATCCATTTTTTTTAGTTACCAAAAGAGGCATCAGTTATGAATTCTACAGGGATATATAAATTGGCTTTCATAGTTAAAAAAAAATCAAAGCCTAAATTTACCATGTGACATCTAGGGGACTCTATATATAAAATTGGATATTTCATTAGAGAATTCAAAAGGTATCACTCACAAATATATAAAATATTTATTATTAGACTATTTTTTTAATTCATTTTACCAGTCATTTATGCAATTTTCTCCAGTTTGTTATCTCACTATTGCTAATTTTTTGTCTCAACAAATGACCAAGTAGATTTATTAAAATAAAAATGTTTTGGTCACTGCTAATCCATAGTAATTTCCATATCCTTTAACATTAAAGAATAAGATAAAATCACATTGTCATCTTCACCTAAACAATAGTATTGATGCAGTCAGTGTTGTGAGATTAAATTAAGAATGGATTTGGGGGGGAAAAAGAAAAAGAGAGTAGCAGTAGATTGCTAAATCACATTTGAGGTCAGTAGGAAATAGATTAATATCATGGATATTTGATGGTAAATTTTCGCAGTCACATAAAATTAACATTTTAAAATTCTGAGCTCTACTAGTCTGCAGAGCATTTTTCTAAAAATCTAAAGGTGATGCCTGTCTGGTGGTTCAAGTTAGGCAAAAGATGGGCAGTCCCTTCCTGTGCAATTGCCAGCTTCCAAAAACCCACTAGAGAGTCAGTTATGAGTCTCTTCTGACTCCACCGCATCAGAGTGAGTTACCAGAAAAAGCAGGTAATAAGAACAGAGAAGCAGGAGTGGCATCCACTTCCTAAATAACATGTCTCCGGAAATGCTATGAACTTTGATAAACGATGATATTCATAGAAAGGCTTCAGGCCTTTTGTTCATAAGGTCGCTATGAGTCGTGCTCCACTTGAAGGCAATCAACAACAACAAGGTAAGAGTTGAGTAACAAATGCAAGTTATGACATCAGTACAGTGCTCATCTGCTGGGGGAGAAGTGCCCACAATTCTGCAAGGTGTGGGGCTGTTTGCTAGAAATGTTAGAATATCTAAATGATCAACCAAGGTCTTCCTCATGGAAACATTGGGGAGAAGATTACATTCTATCCCCATTTAATTTCAGTGATACTTTTGATGACAGTAAACTCAACCTAAAACCTAGCAGATAGCACCAGACTACAAAACGGACAGCCTTGCTCTAGGCCTGTATTTATTACCTATGCAAATATAAGACTCAAGATTTAATAAGCCCTAAATATTTCAAGTTATTTTTCCCTGAAAAAGAATATTTTTAAAAAGTGAAGATATTTTATATTAATTTAATTTAATTTAAATTTTCAGTTAAATTAAATGCTCTGGAAAGGATGCTCTGCATCTCACAGTATAGTAACAGGAGTTTTGACTTTATCCAAGCAAAAAGTATGGGACACAATATTTAAGAGATTTTTATAGATAATACAAGTCAACATTTTGTCTTTTTTCTCTTGTATCATTCTCAGAACATAATAATAGAACCATATTATATACTATTATTTCTGTCAGCATTTGTTTTCTAATCTTATACTTTTTTACTACTTAAAACACAACTTGCTCATATGAAGTTTGTTTAAAATATATTCTTAAAAACAAGAAAATGATCAAGAAAACAAAGTGTTATAAATTGTTTTTTTTTCCCATTTGTAAATTTAAACACCTCTTTCTTTTCTTATTTGTTGTTGTTGTTGTTTAATGCCGTCGAGTCGTAGACGACTCATAGCGACCCTATGAATGAACAGCCTGAGCACTGTTCGTACATAGAGTTTCTGGATATGAAAAGAAGTTGTAATTTTTCAGGTTGTGGTAGAAGTTAGCACTTGAAAGAATCTGAGAATAACTATAAATAATACTGATAATATGCCTGAATAGCTAAAAATATCTCAGAGTAAGAGATAAATTGTATATATATGTATATGTATATGTATATGTATATGTATATGTATATGTATATGTATATGTATATAATAAATATATGTATATATATATGGAAGCAGGAGTGGCATCCACTTCCTAAACATGCCTTTGGAAACTCTATGAACTTTGATAAAAGATGATAGTTAGAGAAAGGCTTCAGAGGCCTTTTGTTCATACAGTTGCTGTGAGTCATGC
Source organism: Elephantulus edwardii (assembly GCF_000299155.1). NCBI lineage: Eukaryota > Metazoa > Chordata > Mammalia > Macroscelidea > Macroscelididae > Elephantulus > Elephantulus edwardii. Next base: position 3,788,060 of record NW_006399874.1, read on the forward strand.
TCAACTCGACGGCAATCAACAACAACGTGTGTGTGTGTGTGTGTGTGTGTAATAATAATAATTTTAGTTAAGAAAATAGAGTAAGGGGGCGAGAGAAAGACTGTGAGTGACAGTTGCGGTAAAATTGTGTAAGGACAACTTTGAAGCAAACTTTCTTTTTGTTTTTTTCCTCTAAATCAGTGGTTCTCAAAGTGTTGTTCCTGAACCACCAGCATCACCATCACTTGGAAAGTTATTAGACATGTAAATTTCAACCCAATCTCAGACCTACTGAACTAAAAAACTCATGATGGAACCCAAGAAAATGTGTGTTAACAAGTCCTATGGGTGATACTGAAGCATCCTAAAATTTGAGGACCACTGCTTTAAATGAAACCATCTGGGACCTGCTCATTAGCTCATTTGTGAAATAAAATCTTTCACTGTGCAGGTATTTTAAACAGGGTCCATCATCATCACTACTGTCCATCTGGTTGGAAGTCTAAGAGACTGAATGTCAATGTCAAATCTCATGTATCATCTCACTGGAACAGACAATCACTTGCAAGTCAAGCTCTACTGTTTTATAAGTGCGTTGTGAAAGAAGACTTATTGCAAAGTGCCTGTGTACTTTATGATTACCTGGATGGCTTGCATATCTGATTAAAACTTTCAAGTCCCCAATTTTATCTATACCTACTTAAGTCTGAATTTTGTGGAAGAGACGATTTTTAAGAATGATTATTACCTGTTAGGGGAAACAAATCCAAAACAGTACTTACAAGAAACTCTGAGAGTGAAATAATGGACTGGACATATATAGCATAGAAATCCAGGAATCCGTCTAAGTGGTCTGGATTTGGTATGATTGCCTAATGGGACCAAATGGTAAGGACACAGGTGTTGTGAATCCCTGCCAATTTTATGAAACAAAGGGTCAACTAATTACCTCATTATGTGCTAAAGACACAAATGAGAATATTTCTTGTAAGGGGAATGTACTGTTACTGGTTTGTGCTTTACATTGAATAGGAATCTCTTAGCTTCCTGTTTCAAAGATTTGATGTAAGGTGTCATTGATATTTTGTTACCAAGAGGTGAAATAATTTTATCTAATTTAGATTCCACATCACTTGTGCACTTTTAGAAACATCTCTGAACTTTAACATCTGCATTTTATTCATGACACAAGATGACTTTCTGGTTTTGAAGAAATGACTTTTCAAATCCCCAAAACATAGGAGGGCTTCATGGATATTAAAGAACTATTATTAAATATTGGTAAGTTGTCCAAGTGTCACACAAAGATATTGAATTTAACTTTCAATGTCCATTGCTCCAATGAAAATTAAGATAAATATGCTTATAAAAATTTTATGGACATGATTCAGCCTGAAATTCCAGAATGACACAAACCCTACTATCGGTTGGTGTTTTTTTTTGTACCTAAGTTTTGAGTGTTGTCTTTCATACTATGTGGTAATTAAAAGGTTTTGCACTTGATATAAATAATAATATTAATCAGCCGCACTTAAAATGACAAAACCTGACCAGTAATTAAAATTTAGAAAGCTATTTAATTCCAATTAATTTTACAATAAATAACTCTTTTTTTACTTTGTACAAGACCCACACAGAAAAGTAAATTACATCAAGTGATGTGCAATTAGTTTCAAATTGCATGAAGCAAAAGACTAGATTTCGTTTAAGAAATAATAATGAACTGAGAAAATATAGCTAATTTTAGTCTATTCTATAGATCTCATTGACCAGAAAGGTAAGGTGTAAAGGCATGAAAATCCTTATTATCTCCAAAAATTTGAAAGGAACTTCTTTTTCTAAAGAATCACTAAACATAGAGGGCAAATAAGTTCCCTTTCACTTGCCACATATTTCTAGATTCTTAAATTTTCTATTTTCGTTTTGCAGAGATATAGTATCTTAAGTTTCTCAGTTTTAAAAATATGAGAGAAATTTATGTAATTGTTATACTCCATGTGTGTACTTTGACACAATGTCACTTGTTTAACAGATATACAGTATTTATGCCTGGTTGTATAGTGTCTTCATAAAATCATTTTTTAAAAAAAACAAATTCAATCGGGCAACACACCTACTGTTGTGAAAGATACTCATCATGTAGTAATAAGTAAAAAGCATATTGAGAATTCTATAATCACATTCACACTGCCCCCTTTATTGCCTGAAAAATCATGCATCTGCTAATTAGATAAGCTGCAAATTTACTCATAATTAGTGTCAAATCTGTGTAGTTGGAAATTGAATTAAGTCCTTTGGTTCAGTGCTTAATGATAAAAATATTTTCCCATTAAGTTATATAACAAGAGATAATCATGATATAAAAGGGTTTTTATGTCATTTTTGGATCAAGTATTACACCAGAAGAGGCTAAGATTTTTAAATGAATTTTTCATAAAAGTTATCTAAAACCACATGTAGTACCACAGTTTAGAGACTTTTTTTAAATTAAAGATATTTTTACCCTAGAGAAAAATTGTGACTGTTGATTTTTAATACCTGATCAGACTAGTAAGTATGCATTTACATAGTTAAGAATATATGTAGTTTTAGGACAATTTTAAGGTCTTAAATGATTCTGCTTATAAATTATAGAAACAAATGCCAAGGAATTTGATAAAGAAATGTATTTTTATTCAGCACTCTTTAAAGCTTTTCAAAAATAGGCAAAGTAACTGAGCAAAAGAAATACTTGGCTCCCTCTGTGTACCATCAAGTTGGAACCAATCTACAGCTGACCTTCCAATAAGTTATCAGAGGCAGTAAATCCCACAGGAGAAGATTCCCTATCCTTCCCCCATAGAGCAGCTAGTGGATTCAGATCAGGTGTATTTGGGATTGCAGCACAACTTCTTACCATTAGGCCACCGGAGCTCCTTGAGTCAGACCTACTTTGTTGTTGTTGTTATTGTTATGTGCCCTTGAGTCAGCTGTGACTCATAGGGACTCTGTGAACAATAGCTGTGAGATGGAGAAAACATTGAAGTTGTTAACTGTTCCCTCTTGATTGGATCCACAATCAATACTTAACAACACTGTTGTCGTTATGTGCTATCAAGAGGTCTGCAACTCATAGCGACCCTATGTGCTATAGCTCTGAACCCTGTCCTATCCTAAGACTATCTCACTTTCTCCTCAACACCTGTCCCTATTCCCCCAGTCACTGTGTCAACCCATCTCATCTAGGGTGTTGCTCTCCTGCACTGTCCCTCCACCCTCGGCACTAACAGTCAGGAAATCTAAAGACAAGTTGTACTGGGAAAATCTATTGTCAGGGACTTCTCTAGATTGCTAAAGAATAACAATATCAGTCTCAATATAAGGTATGGCAGATCAACAGCTTGCTGTGCATCTGAGAGTTGGACAATAAGGATAACAGAAGAAAAATACAAATTTTGAGCTGTGGTGCTGGAGAAGAGTATTGAACATACCATGGCCTGAGAGGAGAGCAAACAAGTCTGTTCTGGAAAGGGTGAAACCAAGTTGCTCCTTGGAGGCAATGATTTTGAAACTCCATCTTATACTTTGGGCATGTTGCTAAGAGGGACAAGTCCTTGGAGAAAGACATCATTGAAAGAAGGGTAGAGATAAGAGTAGGAGAGGAAATCCCTGGATAAGTTGGATTGACCTGATGAGTGTGCCTATGGGATCAGATGTATCAGACAAAAATATAGGTCACTCTAACTTCATAAACTTAAGCCAGGGATGTGTCCATTCTGTGGGAGCTGCTGTTGTGTACTGTTAACTCAGAACCGACTCAAGCTGACTCTAGCAGGTTTTCAGAGGCTGCAAACAACATGGGAGAAGATAGTCTAGTTTTCTCTCACAGAGTAGCTGGTAGATTTGAACCGTGTGCCTTTGAATTGACAGTGCAACTCCTTACCTTTAAGCCATGAGAGCAAGTGTATTGTTATTCTCTAAAGTAAACACATGGTAAGTATACAATTTGAGACTGCATGAAGCACACTATTGTTGGGTGCTGGACTACATTTTGACTTATAGTGAATGTATGTACAAATGAACAAAACACTGCCCATTACTGTGAAATCTTCACAATTTATTATTTGCTGTATTGAGTCCATTATTGCAACCATTATATCAATCTGTCATCTCAAGAGTGTTCTTTTTTTCTTAGACTCTCTGCTTTATCAAGCATGTTGTCATCCTCCTAATTTCATGTGTAAAGTATGTAAAACAAAGCCTCACCATTCTCTCTTTTAAAGAACATTCTGGTTGTAATTCTGCCAAGACAGATTTGTTTGTTCTTCTATAAGCCTGTAACATAATCAATATTCTTCAAAAATATCATCATTCAAAGACATCAATCCTTCTTCAGTCTACCTTGTTTATGGTTCCTATTTGATTATTTAGAATATCATTTTGGGTTTGGCACAATTGAGTTCTCAAGAGAGATGTAACTCGAAGGGGAAAAAAGTTACATCTTTAAATAGATCCTTTTATTCTGTACACAGAGTTTCTAGGTCTACTAGGGGCCTTTGGGATTTGTGTTAAAGACTCACTTTCTGAAGCTAACTTAAGTTTGCTCCTAGAAACAGGAAGGGATGTGATTTTTCAGAATCTTAAGTCAATATAATGTTAGGTCAGTGGACAATATGTCTGAGGAGGTAACATTTATTTCACTTTCAGAAACAAAACACTCTTACTATTTTGTGAAGGCCAGCCCTTATGTAACAGTAGAAAGAGGAAACTCAATTAAAAAGAAAGGGGAAGACCGTCTATGAGATGGATCGATTCAGTGACTGGGGTAATCGGGATGGGTGTGTCAGAGGCAGTGTGGTTGGCGCAGGATAGAGCAGGGTTTAGGGCTGTTGTACATAGGGTCGCTATGAGTCGAAAACGACTCAACGGCACATAACAACAACAACAATCTGATTATGTAATCTATTTCTCATTAACTTCACAATGGTTGAGATAATGTTAATTAGTAAGAGAAAATAGTACAAACAGAATATCTGAGGACCTGTTAGCTCTGGTGGTGTAGTCCTTAGCTCTACTGCTTACTCAAACCTCTGCATCTCTGCCAGTTTGAATCTAACAGCAGCTCTGAGAGAAAAACACACACATATGACAACCTAGTTTGCTGAAAGTGAAGAGGACTTGTACTTACTGCAGAAGATCAAAGACAACATACTTCAATATGGATTGTATCTCAACAGCAAGAAAACAAACATTCTTATCAGTGGGCCAATAGGCAACATCATGATAGATGGAAGAAAGATTGAAATTGTCAATGACTTCATCTCACTAGAATCCACAATCAATATACTTAGTACCAGCAAGAGGAATCAGGAGATATATTGCACTGGGAAAGTATGCAGTCAAAAACCTCTTCAAATTACTGAGGAGCAACGAAATAAGTTTGTGGATTAAGGTGTGCCTGATTTAGGCTGTGACTTTTCGATCACTATCCTATATATCTGAGTTTCAGACAATGAATAAAATAAACAAAATGAAAAAAAATGATGACTTTGAGTAGTGGTGTTGGAGAAGATTACTGAATATCTCCTAAATTTTCAAAAGCACAAATGGATATATATCTTGAAGAAGGTATAACCAGAGTGCTCCTTGGAAGCAAAGATGACAAAGCTTCATCTTGTATACTATGGATATAATGTTAGGAGACATTATTCCTTGGAAAGACATATCATGCTTGGAAAGTTGGAATGTCAGTGAAAGAAATGAAAACCCTCAGCCGGACAGATTGACACACTGACTGCAGCAATGAGCTTGAGTACGTAAAAAATGGTGAGGATGGTACAGGATTTTAATTGAATTTCATCTTTCTACTGTTACATAGGATGGGGTTCAGATCTATTGTTCACAGGGTCACTGTAAGTCATGTATTACTTGATCACAACTAACAATAACAACAATAATTCCTGTGTAATTTGCAGTCTGAGAAATCCAGTAGATAATCAATTATCAGTTGGGATGTGTGCGTGTGTGCTTGGTTTAGTTTGTTTTTTTAGGACTTTGTTTTTTAGTTAGTTTGTTTAACTAACTATAAAGCCAAACTCACTGCCTCAGAGTTGATCCTGGCTAACAGTGACCTTATAGGATAGAGTAGAACTGCTAATATAGGATTTATTTTTATTTTTTTTAAAAAAGACATTATTATTAATTTTAATTGTGAATTTAATGAAAGTTTACAGAAAAGTTAGATATTCATCTATTCATTATTGCACAGGTTTTTAGCCCCTCTCCCGCCCTTCCTCTTTTCCCAGTTCAGGATTTCTAACATGGTATATCTCTACACTGTGTTCTCTTGAGAAGCAGTTGATAAGGTTGAACTGCTAAGTTGTTTTATCAATCAAAAAATTAACCACTGCACCACAATTTTATAAGCCCCTAATAGACAACCTTGCTTGCTGAAACTGAGGAGAACCTAAAGCACTTGCTGCAGAAGGTCAAGGACTGCAGTCTTCAATATAATTGAAGCTCAACATCAAGAAAACAAAGATTCTCACCACTGGGCCAATTGGCAGCATCAGTATGGATGGTGAAGAGATTGAGATAGTTAACAGTTTTAGTTTACTTGGTTCCACAGTCAACCCTCTTGGTAACAGCAGCCACGAAATCAAAAGATGAATTGCATTGGGAAAGTCAGCTGTGAGGGACCTCTCAAGAGTACTGAAGAGCAATGACATCAGGCTGGAGATTAAGGTGCACCTGATCCGGGCTATAGTGTTCTCAATCGCATACTATGCATCAGAGAGTTGGACAGTGAATAGGGTTGATAGAGAATTTATGCCCTTGAGCTGTGGTGCTGGAGAAGAGTGTTGAATACACCATGGACGGCTAGGAAAACAAAGGGGTTTGTCCTGGAGAGAATGAAACTGGAGTGTTCCTTGGAGTCAAGGATTCTGAAGCTTTGTCTGACATACTTTGGGCAAGTTGCAAGGAAGGACTGGTCCTTGGAGAGGGACATCATATTTGGGAAAGTGGAGAGACAGTGCAGGAGAGGAAGACTCTCAATGAGATGCATCGATTCTGTGATTGGGGCGGTGGGAATGAGGGTGTTGGAGACGGTGAGGTTGGTGCAGGATAGAGCAGGGTTTAGGGCTCTTGTACATAGGGTCACTATAATTCACAAGGGACTCAAGTAACAACAACAATAGTAGTAACAAATTTGAGATTTATTGCAGGTGTGATAGAGTAAATTACCCCACAAATAAATGGTATTTTCATTCAAATGCAGCACAGTACATAGGCAGTCTCCTCCTATAAGGATTTACAACCTTAGAAACCCAGTGGAAGGTCATTATGACTCAGGTTCAACTGAGAACGGTGAGTTTGTGTTTGAGTTCTATTGGGTAAAGTGAACAATTTGTCTATAAAATTGTATTTAGATCATGAGAATTATCCATTATGGAATGAAATAAAGTACCACATTTGCTGCATATTCGGGTTTTTTTTGTAGCTGTTGTTAGGTGCCTTTGAGTCAAGTATGATTCTTAAAGACCCTATAAACAAAAATAAATCTGAACTGTGTTCTATGCTGTGACGTACTTATCATGTCTGACACACTTGAGCCCATTTTTTGCAGTCAATCTCAGTGAAGGCCTTGCTTTCTTTTACTGACTCTCCCCCCTTTTAAGCATAATGTTCCTCTTCAAAGAATAGCCTCTCTTAGCAACATGCATCAGAAAGAAATGTCAACTGAAAAATTCCAGGAAGTACCATTTGAGAAATAAAAAGAAAAAAAAACACAAACCCAACAAAACCAAAAAACAAATCTCTTAATAATAACAAAAGAATAAGTTTAGGCTGTGCTAAAGACATTGGTCAAAAAATAAGGCCACAGTAATAGATGAGATACTGGTTAAATTTCACTTAACAGATATAATCTTATGCACGCTCACCAGTCTATGCCAAGAAGTTTGGAGGACAGCTGCATGGCCAACTAGCTGGAAGACATTAATATTTGTTCCAATTATCAAGAAAGGTGATCCAACAGAATGTCAAAGTATCGAACAAGATCACTAATAGCACATGAAAGTAAAATACTGCTGAAGATCATTTAAAAATGTCTAGAATAGTACATGGACAAGGAAGAGAAAGAAATTCAAGCTGGGTTTAGAAAAGGCCATGGCACAAGGGATATCATTGCTGATGTCAGATGGATCTCCATTGAAAGCAGACAAACCACAAAAATGTCCAAGTTTTATTGACTATACAAAGGAATATTTGGCAGTGTGAATCACAACAAACTATGGCTAACATTGAGAAGAATGGGAATCCTAGAACATTTAATTGTGCTAAATATATATATATACACACACACGCGTGCACACACACACACACCAAGAAACTTGTAAGTTTAACTAAGAAAAGCTGTGTGTCAGAGAGTTATATCCTTTCTCCGTACTTATTAAATTCATATGATAAGCAAATAATGAAGCCAGACTTTATGAAGAAGAATGTAGCATCAGTATCAGAGGAAGACAACAACCTATATTATGTAAATGACACAACCTTGCTTGCTGAAAGTGAGGAGGACCTGAAGCACTTGCTGCAGAAGATCAAAGACTTTAACTTTTAATATGGATTACATCGAAAGATTAAGAAAAAAAAAGGCCCTAACCACTGGGCCAATAGAAAACATCATGATAGATGGAGAAAAGATTGAAATTGTCAAGGCTTTCATCTTAGTTGTATCCACAATCAATACCCTTGGTACTAGCAGTCTGAAGATCAGGAGATTTATTGTTTTGAACAAGTACTTTTCCAAAATACTGAAAAATAATAATGGCAATTTGAAGACAAAATGCACCTGATTCAGGCCATGGTCTTTTCAAGCACTTGATATGTGTCTGAGATCTGGACAAAAAATAAGGTTGACAGAAGAAGAATTGATGTTTTTGAGTTGTGGTGTTAGAGAATATGGATTATCCCATGGACTGCTGAAAGAATAAATAGGTGTGTCTTGCAAAAGGTGCAGGCAGAGTGTTCCTTGGAAGCAAGGATGTCAAAGCTTCATTTTTCGTACTCTGGACATGTTGCCAGGAAAGACTACTCACTAGAAAGGGATATCATGCTTGAAAAGGTGGAGGGTCAGCAAAAAATGGACTCCCAATGATTTAAATTGACACTATGACTAAAGCAATAGGTTCAAGTGTATCAGAGATGGATGGTGGGAATGGCACAGAATTGAGATTTATTGTTCAGAGTTACACTCAACTCAATGACATCCAACAACAACAACCAACATGCTCAAATATGTGAGATTAAGGGGTTTTAAAAAATTTGTTTCATTTTATTTTTTAAAGTTTATTCTTTTTTAAATATTTTTTTAAATTATTTTAATGAGCATT
>NW_006399874.1:3798820-3800581 GCF_000299155.1 Elephantulus edwardii
GGCGCAGGAGAGGAAGACCCTCGATGAGATGGATAGATTCTGTGAATGGAGTTGTGGGAATGAATGTGTTTGAGACAGTGAGGTTGGCACAGGATAGAATGGCGTTTAGAGCTCTTGTACATAGGGTTGTTATGAGTCACAAATGACTCAATGGCAAATAACAACAACAACAGCAAGCTTTCTCAGCTTGTTCAGAACCACAATCAACATTCTTAAAACCAGCAGTCAGGAAATCAAAAGATGAAGTTCATTTGGAAAATCTGCTGTCACGGACTTCTCCAGAGTGCTGAAGAGTAATGATGTCAGTCTAGATACAAAGGTCCTCATAATCCAGGCCATGGTTTTCTCAATTACTTGTTATGCTTCAGAAAGTTGGACAATGACTAAGGATGATAAAAGAAGAATAGATGTCTTTGAGTTGTGGTGCTAGAAAAGAGTCTTGAACATACCATGGACTGCCAAGAAAACAAATTGGTCTGTCTTGGAGAGGGTGAAACCAAGTCTCTCCTTGGAGGTTAGGATTTTGAAGCTCTGTCTCACTTACTTTGGGAATGTGGCCAGGAGAGATTGGTCCTTGGAGAAGGACATCATTCTTGGAAGGGTGGATGGACAGCACAGGAGAGGGAGGCTCCAAATAAGATGGATTGATACCGTGACTGGGGCAGTGGGGTTTGGTGTGTCAGAATTAGTGAGACTAGCTCAGGACAGGGAAGGGTTCAGAACTGCTGTACCTAGCTAGGGTCACTATGCTTTGAAGGCGACTCAACTAATAACTCAGTTTTGAGACACGTTTGGAAGCAGGAGTGGCATCCACTTCCTAAACAACTTGCCTCCAGAAACTGTATTAATTTTGATAATTGTTAATAGTTGCAGTGGGGCTTCAGGCCTTTTGTTCATAGGGTCACTATGAGTTGTGCTCAACTCAAAGACAATCAACAACAACAATAACAACAACAAAGCTTTCTCCTATAATAAGCTTTTCGTTTTGCTACCACTTAGGTCTCACAGTAACTCTGCTGGTTATTACCCTTTCTGAGATCTAGACAATGAGTAGGGATGACAGAAAAAGTAATATCTTTAAGATGTGTTGTTGGAGAAGAGTACTGAACATTCTATGGACTGCCAAAAGAACAAACAGGTAAGTCTTGGGAAAAGTGCAGCCAGAGTTCTCCTTGGAGGTAAATTTGATGAAACTTCATCTCTCACTCTGGGCATGTTAGTAGGAGAGGTTAGCCCTTGAAAAGGACATAATACTTGGCAATGTAGAAGGCCAGCCCAGGAGAGGAAGACCTCAAATGAGATGTACAATGACATACTTAATAACTTTTAAAGTTAAAATTTTTTATTAATAGCATGTTGTAATTGTTAGGTGCCATTAGAATAGGACTCAAGAAACCCTATGAACAACAGACTTGAACCCTGCCTACACCGTCCCATCCTAATAATCTTTGCAACACTTTAATACATTTCTGCAGTGATTGCATCAAGCCATCTCATTTGAGGTCTTCCTCTCCTGGGCTGGCCTTCTACCTTCCAAAGTATTATGTCCTTTTCAAGGGCTAACCTCTCCTACTAACATGCCCAAACTGTGAGAGATGAAGTTTCATCAAATTTACCTCCAAGGAGAACTCTGGCTGCACTTTTCCCAAGACTTACCTGTTTGTTCTTTTGGATGGTGAAGAGATTGAGATTGTACACAGCTTTAGTTTGCTTGGCTCCGTAGTCAACAGTCTTGGCACCAGCAGCCAGGAAATTAAAAGG
>NW_006399874.1:3801094-3815720 GCF_000299155.1 Elephantulus edwardii
AACAACAACTATGTCATTTGCACATGCACACAGCACAAGTGTAGAAACTGAAGGCAAATGTCAGCTTGCTCTGATTCTTTATTTATGTGTTAAATGTATCCTATTAAAGAGCTCTTGTTGCTTACTGTTCCTGGTGTCAGGCTGCTAACCTAAATGTTGACAGTTGATGTGTATTTGCCCTTCTACCTTTTATAACTTACAGCCCTGAAAACTCAATGGAGAATTATGACTGGATAATAGTGATTCTGGTAATTTTGTTTGTTTGTTGACAATTATTTCCAATTTTTGTTTCTTTTAACTATTTTCAGGAGGATAATGTTTTTTGGGAGTCTAGATGTCAGGAAATTAGAATTTGCAGATGAGGTACCTCTTACTTTCTGATTATTTTCTGATTTCTTCAAGGCCATATATAGAAAATGCATTATGTAAACCAACTTTTCTTTCAGCTTATCTAGCCATCCTCCCTACCCTTATCATCACTGAGCTTTACTCACAATTTAGAACCATTTTAACATAGAGTTACAAAACTTTATTCCCAGACACAGAATCTTCAATTTTGTTTGGTGTTGCACTCAGTACTAACTGAGCATATAATATTCAAACCTTACCGAGAAACAAAATAATCTCATAGAATGCTTGGCACTGTTAGATACGTAGGTTCAACAGAAGAGCCAATTTCAACAGTCACCATGTCAATCCACGTGGCCGAGGGTCTTCCTCACCTTTGCTGACTCTCCACCCGTCCCAACATCATGTCCTTCTCCAAGGAAAAGCCCCACTTAGCAACATGTCCAAAGTATGTGAGGTGAAGGCTCATCGTTCTTGCCTCCAAAGAGCAGTTTGGCTGCACCCTCTCCAAGACATATTTGTTTGTTCTTTTGGCCATCCATGAGATGTCCAGTGCTCTTCTTCCACACCGCAGCTCAAGGACATCAATTCTTCTTCTGTCATCCTTATTCATTTCCCAGCTTTCAAACTGTAGTTGAATCAGATGAATCTTAGTTCTCAAACTGACATAATTACTCCTCAATAATTTGGAGAGGTACCTAAGTGCAAATTTTCCCAGTACAATGTGTCTCCTTATTTCCTCACCACCACTGGTACTAAGAGTGTTAATTTTGGATTCAAGTAAGATGAAGCTGGTGACAACTTCAATCTCTTCTTCAATTATCATGATGTTGCCTATAGGTCCTGTGGTGCAAATGTTTGTTTTCTGGACTTGTTACAGAAACAATAAGGAACAGAGAATATCCATAGTCTGGGGAGTCTGTATCTAGTTGCATGTACCTTGTATCTTAATATTTGTGTCATGGCACTACTATCTACTCAATTACTAAACCAAAAAAAATCCCTGGAAATATTCCCTTATTCCTTTAATGTTATGTCATCTCCTATTTAATCCATAATCAGTTTTTATCCATTTTAGTTAAAAAAGAAATATCATACCTATAAAAAAATACTAAAGTTCAATACATAATAGCTTTTATATTGACAATGTGTGTGACATTATACTTTTTTATTTCATAATGGATAATCCTCATGATGTAGTTATAAATTTATACAGAAGTTGTTCTCTTTGCCTCTGTCCTTAAGAAAACATGCCAGCTGTTACTGTTTTTCAGATTTAAATGTAAAAAATCTCAAGTTATGCAAGCCACTTTTCTTACTGCATTAGCTCTTCTTGGAGTTATTTTTTCATCTTATATATATAATAAATGCTAATGATTTATTCTGATTGAATTATTGACCACTTCTTTCCTTCTAACATAATTTCTAGTCTTTTCTTTTTAAATTATTTTTCTTCTGCATTGTTGAACTTTCTCCTGAAGATTACATTTCTTTTCTTTTTAGCTTCATTGTGCTGCATGAGCAAGCTATTTTTCTTGTGTCAGTTTGTCTTGCTCATGTTACCAGAACCTTCTTTAGAGAAGGATTTTAGGATTTTCATTCATGTTTTCTTTTGAAGTAATATATCTATAAGACAAAAAATGCAAGAGGCCACATGCACAGGACTGATTTACTCTGTTTCCTTCTTCCTATTTCAGGATTGAAAAAAAAAAACACAATAAAACAACCCAGGGATGCTGCACACAATACTTTATATGAGTTTCTTATATTTGATTACCTAATTGGAAAACATGGACTTGATAACAGAAATGAGGCTGGGGATAGAATCAATGATTCATTTATTGCAAATAACTTCTACCAGAAACATAAACACAAACAGTACACATTGATTTCACCTGATGGAGAATTCACAGGAATCAGATCGACCACATCTATGGAAGGAATCATTGACGAAGCTCTATATAAGCTGTGAAAACTAGGCCAGGTGCTGATTGTGGAACAGACCACCAACTACTCATATGCAAGTTCAAACTAAAACTAAAGAAGGTTAAATCAAATCAGCAGGAACCAATATTTGAACCAATATTTGACTTAAGGAATTAAAAATCTATCTCAGGAACAGATTTGAGATATTGAACACTAATGAATGAAAACTAGAGGAGCTGTGGGAGGATATCAAGGAAATAATTTATGAAGAATATGAAATGTCATTCCAAAGACAGATGCAAAAGAAAAGATTGTGACGGATGGTACAAGAGACTCTAAATATTGCATTAGAGTGCCAAGAAGCTAAAGCAAAGGGAATAAAGAGGAAGTTAAGGAGCTGAACAGAAGATCTCATAGGGCAGCTTGGGAAGACAAAGCAAAACATTATAATAAAATGTGCAAAGAGCTGGAGTTGAAAAATCAGAAGGACCAAACTCACTTGGCATTTCTTAAGCTGAAGGACCTGGAGAACAAATTGAAGCCTTGAATTGCAATACACAAAGGTGCTATGGGAAGAATAGTGTATGATCCAGGAAGGATTAAAAGAAGATGAAAGGAGTATACAGAGTCACTACACCAAGAAGAATTGTCTAACACAGAAGAATTTCATGAAACAACATGTGATCAAGAGACAATGGTGATGAAGGAGGAAGCTCAAGCTTGAAAGAACTGGCAAAAAATAAGGTCCCAGGAATTGATTGAATATCAATTGACATATTTCAACAGACAGAGGCTTCCCCAGATGTGCCCACTAAGAAATCTAGAGGACAACCATCTGCCTAACTGATTGGAAGAGGTCCATATTTATTTCTATTCCTAAAAAGGTGACCCAACAAAGCGTGGAAATTATCGAACAATGTTTCTAATATCTCCTGTAAGCAAAATCCTGTTGAAGATTATCCAGAAATGACTGAAATAGTATATTAACAAAGAACTACCAGAAATACAAGCAGGGTTTAGAAGAGGCCGTGACACTAGAATCATTATCACCAATGTCAGATGGATCTTGGCCAAATGCAAAGAGTACCAGAGCAATGTCTATCTGTGTTTCATAGACTATGGAAAGACATTTGACTGTGCGGATCACAACAAACGAACCTTGAGAAGGATGGGAAACCAGAACACTTGATTGTATTCATGTGAAACCTATAGTCAGACCAGGAAACAGTCATCAAAGCAGAGCAACGAAAGCATGGATGGTTCAAAATCAGGAAAAGAATGTGTCATAGATACATCCATACATTTTCAATCTATATGCAGACCAAATCATTTGGAAGACTGGACGATATGAGGAGGAATGTGGCATCAGGATTGGAGGAAGACTGACTCATCCACAACCTGCCATATGTAAATGATACAACCTTCCTTGCAAAAACTAAGGAGCACCTGAAATGCTTGCTGCAGAAAGTCAAGGACTATAGGCTTCAATATGGATTGAAGCTCAACATCAAGAAGACAAAGATTCTAACCACCGGGCTAATTGGTAGCACCATGATAGATGAAGAAACCAGTGAGGTTGTTAACAATTTCAGCATGCTCAGCTCCATAATCAACACTCTTGGCACCAGCAACCAAGAAATCAAACCACAAATTTCTCTGGAAAAATCTGCTATTGGGGATCTTTCCAGAGTACTGAGGAGCAAAGATGCCAGTCTAGAGACTTAAGTGTACCTGGTCTAGGTCATGGTCTTCCCAATTACTTGCTATGCATCAGAAAGCTGGACAATGACTAAGGATGACAGAAGAATCAATGCCCTTGTATCGTGGTGTTGAAGAAGAGTATTGATCATACCATGGACCACGAAGAGAACAAGCAGGTCTCTCCTGGAGAGGGTGAAACCAAGTTTATCCTTGTCGGCAAGGATTTTGAATCTCCGTCTCACATACTTTGTCACGTGGCCAAGAGGGAACAGTCATTGGAGAAGTATATCATGCTTGGAAGGGTGGAGGGACAGCACAGAAGAGGAAGACCCCAGAAGAGATGGATTGACACAATGACTGGAGTATTAAGGGTAGGTGTGTCAGAGTTAGTGAGACTGGCTCAGAATGGGAAAGGCTTTAGGGCTATTGTACTTAAGATAGCAGGTGACTGGATGACGCATAACAAGAACAATCTAGTTAATAATATGATGCATTTGCTTTGTTTTCTAATTTTCACCATCTAAACATATAAACATAGGGAGATCTGGTGGCTTTGTGGAAAAGAATTTTGTTTCCAGCACAAGGGTACGTGGTTCAAGTCCACCAGCTATTACATAGAAGAAAGACAAGCAATCTCCTCTCTTGTGATTTACTGCCTCTGAAACCTCATTGAAAGGTCAGCTGTGGGTAACTTTCCACTTGGCAGTGCACAATGATAGCAAGAAACATCACAAATATTTTTATACTACGCTCTTTTGATAACTACTATGGAACCAGGCAGAATTTCATTCTGCAGGTTCACTATGTGTCAGGGCAAACTCAATAGTGCCTAGCAAAGGAGAACATGGTTGACTCTAAAATTACCAGACTATGAACACCAATTTCCATTCACAGTATATATCATACTCCATTCATATCATGCTGTGCTGAATGCTTTGCAATCTGCAGATATTGGCCATGGTTAATACAAAATAAAATCGTTTTTCTGGCATCTATGTTACTTTTTGATAAAATGAAGCAATTTAAAGGGTGTAGAATAATTTTGTATCTCAATAAACTAGAAATTTTAGACAAATATAAGAGGGTTTTTTTATATGCCTATCTTCTTCATAGAATACTATATATAGAATATAGAATTCATATGGAATACTATAATAACCCCCCAAAATACCCTTAACAACTCTATCTTGTTTTCTTTTTTTTTTTTCTATCTTGTTTTCTGTCCATGATCACTCCAAGAAAAGTTCTTAGGATGTAGAAACACTTGATGATTACCTTTTGAACTAATTTATAAGTAATTATATAGGATTTTTCATCATATTCAACTTTTTTTGCTCCATTTCATTCCAATTTTCCCCACTGTGGCTTTCTGAACTCTTTTTCCCCTGTTAAAAAACCTCCACATAGTCTCTGACTATATCACCATATGCTTTCTTTTAACAGGATTAAACTTTCCTTGACAAGACCAATTTTCATTTTCTCACCACCAATAATAAGGGATATGGTTGCTGATATCAGATGAATGTGGCCTGGAGGAAGAAAATAGTAGAAAAAATGCTTGCCAGTGTTTTATTGACTGTGTAAAATTATTTGTAGCCCATAACATTATATGTGTGACTCATAACAAATTCTGTACAACAAAGGAAATAATTGAGGTTCTACAAAGCTCAATTGCAGTAGGTTGGACCTAGGTAGTTTCGATGGCCTCCTTCTGTACAAATAACTGCCTCTGAAAACCCCAGGGAGCTGGAGGGTCATCTATGGGTCAGCTCTGACTTAACAGTACGCAACAAAATAACAAACAACTGTGGCAAGAAGCTGTACAATCCCACAGGCACATGGTTTGAATCCACCAACCACGGAAAAGGATGGACAATCTTCCGTGCAATTTATTGCCTCTGAAAATGCTGTTCTGACTCAATGGTACATGATAATACATGTGTACACTAAAAGTCCAGCATTCATAACAGGGATATATTACAAGATTTTAAAACTAGAAAAGGGGGTGTATCCTTATACTACATTTATTAATCTGTTTGTTAAAAAAATAATCTGACAACTTGGACTATATGAATAACAATGGGGCATTATGACCAAAGAAAGATTCATTAACCACCTATTATATGCAAATGACACACCTTTGCTTGCTGAAAGTGAAGGGTACACATTGTATTTCAGCATAAAGTAGAAATTTTCACACCCAAAACAATAAACAACATCATAATAAAGAAAGAAAATATAAAGATTCCATTTATTTGGGCTCGCTATCAATATTCATTGAAGCAACAGTCAAGAAATCAAATAACATGTTACAATGGGAAAAATCTGCTGTAAAATATCTTTTTTAAATGCCATTTTAATGATAAAAGTTCATATAATTCAAGCCACAGTTTTTCAATACACTCATATGAATATAAATATTGAACTATGAGAAAGGAAGACTGGAAAAAATTAGTCTTCTGAACTGGAAAGTTAGCAAAGCACAAAGAACTTAGCAAGGATTGAAAAAACAATGCACAAATCTGTGTGAGAAGATGTACAGTAAAATTGCTCCTTAAAATTGGGGTTGGCAAGATTTCAGATCACTTACTTTGGATATGTTGTAAGGAGAGAGCAAGTCCTAGGACATGATGCTTGGTAAAATAGAGGTCCAGCAAAAACAAAACAGACCAAACCAAAAAAACTACACTCAATAATATGTATTAACACAATGACTACAACAAAGAATTCAAACAGTGCAATGATTGTCAGGATGACACAGGACTGACAACATTGTGCTCTACATGAAGGTGGTAATAGAAAGAACACCTAAAAACAATAGCTATCCTCAAAGTATGATGCTGATCCAGCTTGGCCCTTGCTCACCAATTCTATGCCCAGATGACTGCTTTGTCATTCATGAATTTGAAATCCGGTCCCTCTGAGAGACTTTGTCATCATTGACTTTTCTCTATTGTTATCATTATGTGAACAATGTGATGCTGTAAAATAAATACTTTGGATTCTTTCAAGCTCATGTGAATGATGCACACACTGATTTGGTCCCACTTTCTTGGTCTCCTTGAAGCACATAACTCTGATTTCTATATTTCTTCACTGAACCACTCTAAATGGCCACAACTTACACCTTATTATCACCTAGAAATTAAATTCTCTATCAAAACATAAACTATTGTGGGCTATGCCAAGCTAAACATGTCATGTTCATCATTTTCACTCACTCTTTGTTTTCATGTTAGGAGAGAGTGTGATTGCAACCATGTTCTTATTATTTTTTTAAAGTTTATTCTGCCCTAAAATTACTTTCCATCAAAAAAAAAAGTAAGATCATCTCAGTTCACTCATTTTTGTTGTTAAGTGTTACTGAGTCAACTTAAGTATATAATGACCCCATAAAACAAAGCAGAACAGCTTCGTAATGTTTTCCTGGCTGTAATCTTTATAGAAAAAGAATTCTTGGTTTTCTCCAGGTAGAGGTGTTAGGTGGATTCAGATCATCATCCTATTGGTTAACATCAAATACTTAACTGCTTCTTCACTACCATTGCTTCTTCAGTCATTGTTGTTGTTATTCTTGCTATGTGTCATCAACTCAGAACGACCCTATGAACAAAAGTCTTGAACACATATAACTTAAAGAGTTTCTCCAAGTTCATAGAGTTTCGGGAGGCAAGCTGCTTTGGAAGTGGATGCCACTCCTGCTTCCAAGCTTGTTTTAATTTGAGAGCTCCATCAAACATTATCCAACATGTTGTTTGTTGTTCCTGGTTGTCATCAAGTCAAGCATGACTCATAGCAACCCTATGAATCAAAGGTCCAAAGCCTTTCTATAACTATTGTCATTTTTCCAGGTTCACAGAGTTTCCAGAGGCATGTGCTTTAGGAGGTGGATGCCACTCCTGCTTCTAGACTTATCTTAAATTGGTAGCTCCACCAAATATTGCCCACCAGAGGCAGCCATTATGGCATTTGGCCCCCTATGGCACAAGGTTCAGCTTGATTCCAGTTTTGTTCTAAAAAGAATTTCATTATTTAAAAAATGCTTTTAAAGACTATATTCCATGTTGTTAGCTTCAGATTAACTCCAATCCCTTCTGTCTTGTATTAAATGTGGTTGACGCTGATCTGCTCACTCAAACCACAACTTGATGCTAAATTACATTTCCCTTGAGACGGAAAAGTGAATGTTGAAAAGCTACTAGATTGGAAAACAAACACCATATTATGTATATTAAGTGACTAATTTAATTTCTATTAAAATGAAGCATAAAATAAAAAAAAAGACTATATGTGCATATATACACATGACTTGATCTTTCAAAGTCAGTGTAACCTTTATATCTTCATAACTTCTTTAATTATGTGTATTTAAGAGATGGCAAAGATATTATTGTTAAACTAAGGAAATCATAAGGCTTGATAGGTGAAAAGTCAAGACAATTCTAAGGATTTGATAAAAGATATGCAAATTTCATAATAGAAACAAATGGACTTTTTCTTTCAAATTGACATTTCTGAAGGAAAGATTAAAATTAGAATTTATTGTCTTCTTCACACTGAATTGCTAATATCATTCAATGTACTTTGGTAAAAATTTATAATTCTTTAATAAATAAGCACGTAAGTGTTTTTTCATCTTAATATATAATCCTTCAATAAAGAACATATGTATATTACTTAGTAAATCTGTTCTCTTAAATATTTTGGAAATATTTTTTCAGTATAATTGTTTTCCTTTCAAGTATTTAAACTTTTATTCTGAAAAGGCACCCACAATAGACAGACTAATGATACAACTAAAAGCAAAGAATGATTCAATGCTTTTAAAAGTAAATAACTGACTAGTTTTATGATGCTATATAATTACTTTGTTAACCAATCACTATTGGCAGCATAATTTCCATTTGTCAATCTCTGTAATAAGCTCTATAAATGCACATAATATTTATAGAATCTATGGTAATAATACACTCATTTTATAGAAGCATGAGTAAGATTTTTATACGTTAAATCATTTCTCTATATCTCTAAAGAAAACCAGGATGAGAATGTTAGTCTGTTAGAATTTAGAATCTATTATTTTTCCATTATGCATTCTTAAAGTAAAATTATGCATTCATAAAGCAAACTGTAATAATGCTTCTCTTGTACCTACCACAAACATGAAAAATGTACAATAATTAGGATGAGTGAGTTAAGGTTAAGAAAAATGAGAATGATCCAATGTGAAAAACAATGTCTATAAACTTTGTAAGTGGACTAGTATAAAATAAACATTTTATATAAAAAATTATACTAATTGAATAAATAAAAACCTTATGTTGTAGCTATAAACACATAACTCCTCTTTCCCATATCTAGTTTGTTGAATATCGACACCTATTTTATCTTAATTTCTTGCTAAATCAGCAATTTATATTCTCCAGCATTAATTACGGAAAGGTACTAGGATGATTTAAAAATAGAACTATCATAACATGTAGAAGCAGATTATGTGACACGTACTTTTGAAAGGAAGAACAGAATCAAAACAAAGCATGTTTGTTTTCTGAGGTAAATTACATCCTTCATTGGGGTGAAGAGGAAGAGCTGTCAGGTGATGAACACAGAAGTGGATGATTGCTTTCTCAATGGGACAAAGAATGTCTCTTATCAGTGAATGAAGTCATCTCTTTTTTCTTTTAACACCTCAATTGTGTTTGGAGTGGTTAAGGAAGTCTAAACAGAGTGACTTAATTTATAAGCATACTGGAGTTTGTGCCATATATATGTAATTGGACTTGTTTGGAAAGGTAAGAAGCATCATGTCAAATCTAGACGAACTTGAATTTCTATTTTCCCATTGCTTTGAATGACATGAGTTCCCTAATGGGACTAATTCATAATGTAGAAACACCATAAATTCCAGATTCTAGGTAGACATGCAGTTGTGTTTGGGAAGTTTCTACACAGCTGAGTATGCTGGTCTGAAAACAACACTAAATGTTCAGAGTATATATCATTTCCCTCAGTATTTTGCTTCTGGCCTTTCTTGGAAATATAATATCCGACATCAGCGCACACAGAAGATAGTAATTGAATTTGGATAAAATTAGGAAAGTTCACAGCTCAAAAAGGATTAGAGAGGAAGTGGTGACATAGAAAGCTGACTTGAATCAGTAATGTTTTTAGGAAGCCAGACCAGAGGCTGAAGTTCCATTCTGGACAGATACTGCCAGGAAGGTGGTGGGAGTGAGTAAAGCTCCCATTCTTTCAGGTGAACAGACTCCAGTTACCCAATATGATATTCGTCATTTTACTGTGTAAGTAAACTGTACTTCTGGTTTATCTGAATTAATAATATAGTTATTTGTAAACCAACACTAGCCCATGAAATTCAATGTTAATAAGCTAGCACTTGTAGCAATTAAGAATATATTTTAAAATTGCTTTTTACTGTCTAAAAATGTTAACCTTCTTTTATTTATTTGCTTCAAATTCTATGGAAAACATGTACAATCAGCAAAGTATGATAATCATTCAAGTTGTTTCTATTTCCTTGTATAAAATAATCTAATTATTTATTATATATTCCTATATTGGCTAATGTCTTTTGAAAAGAAAACTTTCCCATAACTTTTTACAAGTTATAAGATGTTAAATTTCCAACAATTATCTGTTTTCACAGATTTATAAGTTAATTTAGATGGCTTTAAAATAAAGTAGATTAATTTAAGCCATTCTATGCCTTTGTTCAAAGAATTAATACTTACTAAGAAAATGTTTAGTAGAGGAAAGGAATTCAACAGTACGTCTGATATCTGATGCTCCATATTTTGAGCTATTACTGTCACCTGGTGAAAAAGTGTAGGCTTATTCCTTTTAAAGCAAGTTCTATGAATATATTGTAAAGAGCTAGGGAAATACATTATTTGCATTTAAAGTAGAGTCTTTAAATATACTTTTCTGGGTATGTTATTATTAAAGATTCTTTATCTTTTTTAGCATTAAGGAAAACCTATATAAGCTCAGGAAAGGGATATTCGTAATGATAGAAGACTATTAATAATGTACTGATTAAAAATAAAGGCACACTATTTTCTAGTTAATCTAAATTTATAAATATTGATGAACATAAAGGCACAATTGTGGTCATGAAAACAAGGATATTATTTCAAAGTGTTGTCTAAAAATAGAAAGCAGATATAAATCAAGCCAAAGAAAAGCATGTCAAGAAGAAAGGGACTCTTTTTATCTAGTTTCAATTTCCTTTGATTTACATAGTACTTCTTTCAAGTTCCAAAACGGTGTTTCTCAGATATATGTAATATATTTTTACTTCTATATTTTATGATAAAGTAAAATCTTGGCTATTTTTAGCTTTTATAGATTAAGTAGGAACATAACTTCATTAAAGACCCAAATGAAAAGCCTTAAGTTTTCATCTTTTACTTGTAACGTAGACTAGATAAATGGAGGTAATTTCCACAAGTGTTATGACCAGAATAATATTGTTTAATAAGTTTCTAGTATTTTCCTCAGTGCTTTCTTTAGAATATTTATTCAATATAATCTAAGTAGGTACCACTCTTGGGAACAGTCGTGACCAATGACAAACAGAGATATTTTAAAATCTTGGAGCATTTAATACACTAATTAGTATTATATATCTTTATGAGCTATGTATAATATGCAACATATTTCATATTATTTATTTTTAAGTAGAATTTGTTTTTCCAAAAAGAATATTTGAAAAAAATTCTAGATTCAGTCAATACCCTACTTCTGTGGAGTTGATCCTAATGCATACTGACCTTGGAAGACGGAATAAACCTGCCTTATTAGATTTCTAAATTACAACCCTAGATAAAGGCAGACTGATATATATTTCTCCCATAGATTTAAAAAAAGGATGACAAATTATTCTCAGCAGTGAATTAGTAAATTTTGGAAAACTTAGGTTTTACCTTTAGGTTTTGGTGTAAAAGAGTTGAAATAATTTTCTTATTCATTATTTCAGTTGGGTAGAAAGCATAAAAAATAGAGTAAAATAAACAACTAACAATATTTTTCAATAAAAAATGCAAAATATCAAATAGAAGTACCAAAGATTTAGGAAAAATATTAGGTAAAATCCATACACAATGACATACCCAGCAGCACATGCCTGTAAGTTCCCTGAAGGAGCATCTGAACAATGTTTTCCTCCCTCGGACAGTTATATCACAAATAGACAGCTTTAACAAATAGAAATTTATTTTCTCTCTTTAGAGAGGCCAGCAGTTCCAATCCTGGGCACTGGCTCAAGAAAGCTTTTCTTTCTCAGTGCGCCTAAGGAAAGGTCCTTGTATCTGTCCCTCAGTTTCTCAGTGATCTTGCTTCATGTCCTCTGTTGTCTGCCTTTTGTGCTACTGTGAATCTATGCTTAGTCAAATATGTAATTGGTTTAAGATAGATCTTTACTTCCATGATCTCATTAACAGACCGTAGAGCACCGTGTTCTCAAGTGGGATTACATTCCCTGATATGTACCATCTAATCCACTATGATTCATAGCCACCCCATGCACAATATATCTGACTTTTGCCCTATCCTGCACCATCCTCACAATCTCTGAAATGCTCCAGCCCATTGTTACAGTCACTATGTCTATCCATCTTGTTGAAGGTTTTTTTCTCTTTCACTAACAAGCCTACATTTCCCAGTATGATGTCTACATCTCCCAGTATGATATCCTTTTCCAAGGACTGGCCCCTTCTGACAAAATGTCCAAAGTATGTGAGGCAAAGGTTTATTATCCTTGCTAGCTGTACTTTCTCCAAGACAAAGTTTTGTTTTCTTTGTTCTTCTAGCAGTTTATTGGATAATCAGCTCCCTTCTCTGACACCACAATTCAAAGCCTTCAGGCCTTTTGTCATCCTTATTCATTGTCCTACTTTAATTCATAAGAAGTAACAACACTTACAACTTATATTTTTGGAGAACAAAATTCCATTTATAACAAGATGTAATTGTTAATAAGAATTAAAATGCAAGTTCCTTTCTCTTAAACATAAATTGAGTTTGACATTAAACCCTGATTTCACAACTTTGTCAGACTAGCCTCATCCAAGTAAACCTGGGTAGTTTAAAAGTGGCTTTTGATATTTTTTCTCTAGGCTTGCCCATCTAGAATCTAAGCAAGCTAAATAGATGAGGTTGTCATTGAGCAGATGGAGAAATAGAAAGCTGATATGTCAACTTCTACTTGAGCCTTCAAAGAGAAAACTAGACATAGACGTATCCAGGGGCCAAATCTCTAAATAAAGGCTGAACATTAAAGAGCGCAGAGTCCAATAAATTGTCTTAGAATTTCTTTAGGACAATGGGTTCAGAGAAAGGTAAGAGATAAGAAAAAATTTCAAAGCTTTATATAAAGAAAATAACTGTATATTACTAAAAGTGATTTATAATATTCTCATTTATTATTCCAAATTCATAACTTTGCCTCTGATCAAGTCATGGATCTCTTAATTATAATTCATCTTTATTGTCTCAATAACGCAATTATGATTTCCAAGGTTTTTTTATGGTTTGTTTAGCTAGTGTCAATTTGTGTAGCTTATATAAGATGCTAAATTAGCATTGCTAATTTCCTAATTAATGCTAAATCTTTTTCTCTTCCCCCCCATGATGTTGTTGTTGTTGATTGCCTTTGAGTTGAGCACGACTCATAGTGACCCTATGAACAAAAGGCCTGAAGCCCCATTACAACTATTGATATTTAGCAAAGTTCATAGAGTATAAAGATGCATGTTATTTAGGAAGTGGAAGCCACTCCTGCTTCCAAAACTGTTGTAGTATTTTATTGTTGTTATGTGCGATTGAGTTGCCTTTGATATATAGCAATTCTATGTACAGCAGCTCTGAACCCTGCCCTGTCTTGAGACAGTCTCACTTATTCTGACACACCAATTCTCATTGCCCCAGTTACTGTATCAATACATCTCATCTGGGGTCTCTCTCTCTCTGTGCTGTGCATCCATCCTTCTGAGCATAATGTCCTTCGCTAAGGACCAATCTCTCTTGGCCTTGTGCCCAAAGTATGTGAGGCAGAGCTTCAAAATCCTAGTCTCCAAGGAGAAACTTGGTTTCACCCTCTTCGATACAGGCCTATTTGTTTTGTTGGCAGTCCAAGGTATGTTCAAGACTCCTTCCTCTCCAGCACCACAACTCTAGGGCATCTATTCTCCTGTCATCCTTAGTCATTGTCTAACTCTTTGTAGTATAACAAATAATTGAAAAGAACATGACCTGGATTATGAGAACCTTTGTATCTGGACTGATATCGTTGCTCTCCAGGACTCTGCAGAGGTCCATGACAGCAGATTTTCCCAATGCAATTCATTCTTTTGATTTTTTGACTGCTGGCATTAAGAGTGTTGATTGTGGATCCAAGCAAGGTAACAATCTCAATCTCTTTTCCATCTATTATGGTGCTGCCTATTGGCCCAGAGGTGAGAATCTTTGTCTCCTTGATATTGATCTTTAATCCATATTGAAGACAACAGTCTTTGACCTTCTGCAGCAAGTGCTTCAGGTTTTCTTCAGTTTCAGCAAGTAAAGTTGTATCATCTGCGTATTGTAGGTTGTTCATGAGTCTCCTTCCAATCTTGATGCTATACTCCTCCTC
>NW_006399874.1:3817575-3851528 GCF_000299155.1 Elephantulus edwardii
GGATCATTTAACATTCTGCCTAAAGCATCCTTGATTGTAGCAACTCGAGGTTTGAATTTGTTCTTCAGTTCCTTGAGCTTAAGAAATGCTGAACGAGTTCGGCCCTTTTGATTTTCCGACTCTAGCTCCTCGCACATTTTGTTTAATAATCTCCACAATCTGTCGGGTCACCTTTTTTTGAAAGGGGAATAAATATGGATCTCTTCCAGTCAGTTGGCCATGTAATTATTTCTTGGCACAACTTGGTGAACACACACAGGGCAGCATCTGTTTGCTGAAACACGTCAATTGGTATTCCATCAATTCCTGGAGCTTTATGACTTGCCAAGTGTTTCAGAGCAGCCTGAACTTCCTCCTTCATCACCATTGCCTCTAGCTCATATGTTGTTTCTTGTGTCACCTTGTGTCATATTATACAGAGTACAGCACCCCAAAATAAATTGTAAATATCTAGCAAATGTTATTGTCATTAAACATTATCAGTAGCTTATTTATGAAAAACCTATAAATCACTATTCAGTTTAATACAAGTCAATCCATATTAAACAATAGCTGTAATGCATTAGTGTCTCTGGGTAACTGAAGTATAATTATAAAGATACACAATGCCTGTCCATGAAGTCTTGTAACCCAGTGACAGAGGTAAGCAAACAAACAAACATTATTTATACACGCACTGTTGTTTTTGTTGTTGTTAGGTTCCACAGAGTAAAGTATGACTCACAGTGACCCCATCAACAGTGGATCTGAACCCCGTCCTCTCTTGTGCCATCTTCATTCTTCCTGACACATTAGAGCCAATTACAAGTCACCATGTCTATCAGCCTGGTTGAGGGTCTTCCTCTCTTTCACCAACTCTCCATTGTTTCAAATATCACGTCCCTTTCCAAGGAATAGCCCCTTCTAGCAACATGACCAAATGAGGTGAAGCCTTGTCGTCCTTGCCTCCAAAGAGAACTCAGCATGCATCCTCTCCAAGACCTATCTGCTTGTTCTTTTTGCCATTCATGGGATGTTCAGTGTTATTCTCCAACACCACAACTCAAAGGCATCAATTCTTCTTCTGTTGTCCCTATTCATCGTCCAACTCTCAGATGCATAGCAAGTGATCAAAAAGAACATGGCCTGTATCAGGTGCACCTAACATCAGTCCCTAACTACAGACTTTCCCCAGTGCAATGCCTGTCCTTATTTCTTGTCTGCTGGTACCAAAGGTGTTAATTGTGGATTCAAGTATGATTAAGTTGTTGACAGTTTCAATATCTTCTCCGTCAATCATGATATTGCCTATAGGTCCAAAGGTTAAAAAAACCACAAAAAAAACAAAAAAAACCCCTTTGTTTTCTCAACCTTAAGATACAATCAATATTGAAAACAGGAATCGATACATATTAATTCCTTAATCTTCTACAACAAGTGCTTCAAGTTTTCCTTACATTCCACAATCAAGATTGTGTCATCTGCATAACACAAGTTATTGATGAGTGCCCCTCCAATCCTGATGCCACGTTTCTCTTCATAGATTCCAACTTCTTGGATAATAAGAAGCCAATCTTAAAAAGAGGATTGTATAAGGAAGAGAGAGTTTCGAGGACAAAAGTCAGTAAAATTCTCAGTGATGACATAAAAATCTTAAAGCTATTAAATTTGATATTATGGAGGTGACTAGGAACATCTTTCTGAAGAGTTTCAATGGAGCTATGGTGATAAAAATAAATGATACATTGAGGGATGAATGAGCAGGGAATAAAGAGAACAAAGGTAGACTATTCATTTGAGAATCTTAAACAAGAGAAATATATACCTACAACTGAAAGAAAGGTCATTATTCATGTCTACTAATATTTTATCTAATAATTTCTCTAATAATGTTAATGTACTGATTTCCCTTAGTTCTTACCATTGTCATTAATAACTTAAAATAGGATAAACAGGGGCTCAACGTAATGTTGAACGTTTATTGTTGTTTTTCCAGTTATGGGTCTATGCTTAGAAAATGAATCCAACTCTCAAATTATTGATTGTATACATTTAAGAGAACAATGCCTAAATGACACAGATGAATGTAAACATACATGGAAGACAATGGAAGATGCCTGCAATATTTCAGGTAAGATACCTCAAAAACACTCACATGATTTCTTTTGATAATGTTTAAGTAGTATTGAATGTTTTATTTCATTTTCTTAAGGAATTAAATTAGTCTTGCCCCTCAGTACCGTATTCAAATTTTATATTTGCATTAGGTATCTTCAAAAGCTTATTAGTGAATTTAATTGGGAAAGAATATTTTGATCACTTTAAGTCCTGTATGTATTGACAATGAAAATAGCTTTGTGCAAGATTTCAAATCATTTGATTTCACCATTTATAAAGGATGAGAAGTCTCCTCCCATGCAACTAACTGCCTCTGAAAATCTGGACAGAAGATTAAATTATCCAGGAAGCGTTAGAAAAAGATGGAAGGAGTATACCGAGTCACTTTACCAGAAGGAATTTACTGACACTGAAAAATTTAATGAAACAACATATGAGCAAGAGTCTGTGATGATGAAGGAAGAAATTCAAGCTACTCTGAAAGAATTAGCAAAAACAAGGCTCCAGGAATTGACAGCATACCAATTGACATATTTCAACAAACAGAGGCTGC
Organism: Elephantulus edwardii; assembly: GCF_000299155.1. NCBI lineage: Eukaryota > Metazoa > Chordata > Mammalia > Macroscelidea > Macroscelididae > Elephantulus > Elephantulus edwardii. The sequence continues at coordinate 3,820,226 of NW_006399874.1, forward strand.
CTGAATGCGATCACCAAGTTGTGCTAAGAAATCTGGAAGACAACCACCTGGCCAACTGACTGGAAGAGATCTAAATATGTTCCCAATCTGAGAAAAGGCAGCCTGGAAGTGTGAACATTAACAAACAATATCATTAATACCAAATGAAGGCAAGATTCTGCTGAAAATTATCCAAATATGACTGAAACAGCACATCATTAGAGAACTTCCTGATGTGCAGGCTGAGTTTATAAGAGGTCGTGCATCTTGGCTGAAAGCAGAGAGTACCAGATGAATGTCTATCTGTGTTTCATTGACTATGAAAAGACATTTGACTGTGTGGATCACAACAAACTTTGGCTGACTCTAAGAAGAATGGGAATCCCAGAACATTTGATTATGCTTATGTGAAACCAATACTTGGACCAGGAGACAGTAATCAGAATAGAGCAAGAATCACTGCATGGTTTAAAATAGGGAAGAGTATATGCCATAGATGTATCCTATTTCCTTTTCTCTTCACTCTATATCTGAGACAGATCATCCAGAGGCTGGGCTCTATGAGTATAAATGAGGCATTAAATATGGAGGAAGACTCATCAACAGCATGTGTTATGCAGAGGACACAACCTTGCTTGCTGAAACTGAGGAGGACTGGAAGTTCTTGCTGCAGTAGGTCAAGGACTACAGCCTTCAATATGGATTGAAGCTCAACATTAAGAAAACAAAGATTCTCACCAATTAACAGCTTCATGATCAATAGTGAAGAGATTGAGATTGTTAACAGCTTTAGTTTTCCTGGCTCTACGATCAGCATTCTGGGTACCAACAGACAGGAGATCAAAAGATGAATTGTATTGGGAAAGTCTGATGTCAGGGACATCTCCAGAGTACTGAAGAGCAACAATATTGTGCGCCTGATCCAGGCCATGATCTTCACAATTAAATAGTATGCAAAGGAAAGCTGAACAATGATTAGGGAAGATAGAGGAAGAATTGATACCTTTGAGCTGTGGTGCTAGAGAAAATTATTGAATATACCATGGACTGCTAAGAGAACAAACAGGTTTGCCCTAAATAGGGTGAAACCAGGATGCTACTTGGAGGCAATGATTCTGAAGTTTCATCTCACATACTTTGGGCAAGTTGCAAGGATGGACCAGTCCTTGGAGAAGGACATTATGTTTAGGAAGGTCGAGGGGCCAGACAGTAGAGTAACACCCTGGATGAGATAGATTGACCCAATGACTGGAGCAATGGAGGCAGGTGTGTCAGAGACAATAAGATTGGCTCAGGATACAGCAGGCTTCAGAGCTGTTGTGCTTAGGGTTGCTATGAGTCACAGGCAACTTGACAGCATATATCAACAACAGCAACATGCTGATGGTTGGAAAATATGGTGACCCCACAGTAAAACACTCCGGTAGCCTAGTGGTAAGTTGTACTGCCAATCATCCCTAAGGCATCAGCTATTCCACAGAAGAAAGATGGACAGTTTCCTCTTTTGTGATTTACATAGTCTGAAAACTCACTGGAGGGACAACCATTAATCCATCCTATCTCGATACCTCTTAACAACAGCATATAAATAGTGGTAATTTTTCTTAATATTGCTATTTTAAAAGTTCTTTAAAAGGTAATATTGTAAAGATAATCTGAATTATTAAAATTCTATTGTTAGAATATATGTTTGAAGATTGCAAAGAAAAAAATTAAAATACATTATTCCTTAAATCACTATTCTTCTGGGAACAACTCGATAGAGTTAATGTATGCGGCTGATGACACATGTGCCTTTCTATCTGTGCTCCTTTCATCTCCCCAAAGGAGTATGATACTGTGTGTCAGGTAAGAAATGACACGCCAGATAAGGGACTTATATCGAGGATTTATAAAATACTCGAGCAGCACAACAAGACAAAGGTAAACAACCCAATAGAAGAGTGGGCACAGGATATGAACAGACACTTCACCAAAGAAGACATTCAGATAGCAAACACGCACATGAAGAAAGGTTCAAAATCCCTAGCTCTGAGAGATGCAAATCAAAACAACTATGAGATATCATCTTGCTCTAGTAAAAATAGCAAAATTTAACAGAACAGCAAACATCAAATGCTGGCGAAGTTGTGGAAAAACTGGAACCCTTATTCACTGTTGGTGAGATTGTAAAATGGTGCAACCACAATGGAAGGCTGTATGGTGCTTTCTCAACAAGTTGCAAATAGGAATATCATTTGACCTAGCAATTCCACTGCTTGGAATATATCCCAAAGAAACCAGAACCGCCACCCAAGCAGACATATGTACGCTGATGTTTATTGTCTGTTTGTTAACAACAGAAAAGAGTTGGAAACAACCTAAGTTCCCATCAACAAATGAATGGATAGAGAAGCTGTATATTCACACAATGGAATACTACTCTGCATTGAAAAATAATGAACTAATGAAATATTACTCAAAATAGATAACTCTGGAGGACATTATACTGAGTGAAATATCTCAGTCACAAAAAGACAAATACTGCATGGTGGTAATTTACTGTTGCAAAATGAGACTGAAAAGGGGTTGGGAGGAGACTGAGAAAGATGGGATAAATTATGCACACTGCATTGAAACAGATGAGAGAGAGAACTGTTTGAAAGGTATATATGATTAGGTATTATTGTCATGAGTCCATTATTGACATGAGTCCAGAATGAAGGCTTCATAGTAGAGTGGACTTGAGGGGGTGGAATTGTATAACAATGAAAGAACTTTTCTTTTACTTTTCAAAGAGAAGAATGAATTGGAGGGGAAGGGTATAAGAATGAATTGGAGGGGAAGGGTGAGCAGGGAGAAAAGTGCAACAATGAATGAATGGAAATCCAAAATCTCTGTAAATTTTCATTAAAATTAGTAATTATGATAAATTTTTTTTAAAAAGAAAGAAATGGCAATATAGTTCTAGCAAGGCCAATGATCACAGTCATTACCAGCAGAGCTCCTTTGCCTTTCCACAGCTCCTCCCCTACAGTCACCTGATGTGCTTAGATAGGAAGTAGAGGGAAGCAAAGGAACCAGAGTGGTATGATAATTTAAGTGATCTTGAAGTGCTTAGCTAATAACCAAAAGGTCAGTGGTCCTCAGGATAAAGGCAAAGCTGTCTGTTTTCATAATGAGTTATAGGAGCAGTACTACCCTGTCTTACAGGGTCACTATGAGTAGACAATCGACTTGAAAGCGGTGGATTTTTTGTTTTGGAGGTAAGCACACATAGTTATCTTTTACCTACTTTTAAAGAAGTGCTTAGGATAAAAAAACTCCAAGAAGTCTTATGGTTCTCAAAACCAACATTCAAATTACCACTCAGAGAAAGAATTTCAGAAGCATAATTTGCTTAAAGTAACATCATGATTTTAAAATGAGGAACAGAGGACAATGAGTTAAGAAAGGCAACTTTTGTTTATTTCAGTGCTGAGGCTCTCTGCTGCGTTTTATAAGACAATTTAGAAATAATACATTCAGTATATCATAAACCATAGCCTATTTATGTATTTTAGTATACAAATGTCAAAGCATGTGTAGCAAATTACACTAAATATTTTCATAATTTCCTCATGCATTAGCTTGAAATTGAAATATTCTTGAATGCACACGTAAAAGAAATTTAAATATTTACCTTCACAAAGAATTTAAAAAAATCAAGTAGATGACTATGGCTTTGTGAGTTAAAGTGCAAAGTTTAATATTCATAAGTATAAAAATCAATAAATACATATTAAGTGCTTTCTAAGACCAGGATTACTTTATTTCTCATGATAAATTTGTAGCTAACTTAAAATATTTTATTATAGTCTTGGCATTATATGTAAAATAAAGTATCTGACATGACAAAATGTCTAACAAAATAACTAACAAATAAAATTGATAAAATTACAAAAATAACCTGGCAAATTTACTACATGAATATACTTGAATAATCATGAATATAACAAAATTTACATTCTAAACGGGGAAATAAGCTGTTTTCAACTGTACAAAGTCTCAAATCCTTTTAGATAAGACTCAGTTTCAGGAATAAAAAACCTAAGAAAAACACAGCAAAATATATACTGTTCTTAAATATTCACTTATCTGCATGCCCTGCAGTAACATTACATAGTATTCCTATACTAATTAATTACTTAAATTAATTAACTGAAACCTCTTTGGGGAGAGGCACTCAACATTATATTCAGACTAATGTATTATTACATTTCTCAAATCCAGGTAATCCTTGCAAGTTGAGAGATTCATTGAGCTGTAATCGGAGCATCCAGGCTTTATTGAGCAGCAATTTCCTACAAGAACAATGTCTTTGCCCTGATGACCTGTACTGTACTGTTATCAAATTGCTTGGTGAACAGTGCCCCGTTAAACCAGGTAATACTGTATTAAATACTTGTGATCATGAAGAGAGAAGCACAATTTCCAAATTAGTCAGAACTATGTAATCAACTCAGTGGCAGCAGATAAAAATAGAATTCTTTTTATTTTAAAAAAAAAGTATTAAATTAGGTCTTTGTACGCCATTACTTCAGTAAATGCATAGCATATTTCTGTAATTGCTAAGCTCAATTTCAAGTTTCCCCAAATTTATAGATGCACTCATTTAACTGACATGTCTGTGGGATTTACTCTGGCTTTGCATGTGATCCAGATTATTGTTGTTATGTGCTGTCGAGTAGCTTGAGATCCAGGTTACAGAAGACAAATAAAGCTTCATTTCTGTTTGTAAGGACCTGAGAGTCTCCTCAGAGAGAAGAAAAGGCAAGTAATTGCCTATCATTATACTTTACTTTTGGTAGAGGATATTTAAACATTGAATATATATTGATTTATCATCTGCCCAAGACTCCAGAATAATACGAGATAAAAATGGTGTTTCTCAAACTGGTTTGCATGTACGCTTGAAGGTACACAAAGAATTTGTGAGGGTTAGCTGTTGTCAAGAAGTTCTGAGGAGTTCTTTTTGGATTCTCATTGACTATAACTCTGAAGAGTAATCATTTAAGAAATCCACGTGTTGCCATACAGTCCTCATATCTTCTCTGAAATTCAATCTTTTCTCATTTTATAAGAGATCAAGTTATCACTCACGTATCTTAAAGGATCGTGGTGGTCCAATGCCTCCAATTAACCATACCTTTACTAGAATTTTATAAATGGAATTAGAGTATTGTCATTTTTGAGTCTGAACTCTGTTTTTATAACATAATGAATTTGAGGTTCACTACTGTTTCATCTATAAATCCACTTGCATCTTAATAAGTAATGCACCATTGTATAGATGTACCACTGACTAGTTAGTTACATATTAACTATTGAAAGATATTTGAGTTAATTCCTTTTTGGGGAGGAGGACTATAAATAAAAATGATATAAATACATATAGAATTTGAAAAAAGCATTTTATTTATTTTCACACAGCATTGCTGGATCATAGAGTTTTTGTTTAACTTTATAAAATTATACCGAACTATTTTTTCCAATTTAGTGCAACATGTTCGCTCTATACTATCAATGTATGAATGTTTCAGTTGCTCCATAATTACACTGTTGTTTGTTGTTGTGTGCTGCAGCGTCGGAACTGACCCAATAGCTGACTCTCCAGTGGGTTTTCAGAGGCTGTTAATCCCGTGGGAGGAGATAGTCCATTCTTCTCAGGTGGAGGAGCTGGTGGCTTTGAACCACATGCCTTTGGGATTGCAGTGCAGCTTTTTGCCACTAGGCCACCAGAGCTCCTTATATTTACACTAGTACGTGATAATTTATTTTCCCCATTCTTAAATCATAACATGGGTTTTAATTTGCTTTTTTTGCCACCAGAGCTCCCTATATTTATACTAGTACTTGATAATTTATTGTTCTCCATTCATAGATCATAATGTAAGTCTAAATTTGCTTTTTTACTAATGATTAGCAGAGAGCTAATGGTAATGCTTACTAATGGAAAGCAGATGCACTGCTAATGCAAAGGTAAGCAGTTCGAATCTACCAGCTGCTCCCTGGGAGAAGGTTGGAAAATCTCTTGCTCGTGTGATTTACTGCTTCTGAAAACCTGCTTTAGGGTCAGCTACAGTTAGGTTCCAAGTTGACGCCAGACAACAGCAGCTACCATAATGATTTGCAAAGTGCCCTGATACTTAATGATGAGAGTGACAGTGTGTTTTCTTAAACATTTATAGCTTTGGAAATCCTGTGAGGACAGTTTTACTTTGTCATGCTGTATTGTACTTAGATGCCATGAAATGGGTTCTGACCAAAAGAAATACATGTGTAAAATAATGGAAAAGTGCCAGAGCCGTGCCAACCTCACAATCCCGGCTGTGCTTGTATGCTCTGTCCTAGAGCATACTAAGGGTTGGAATCCACTTGAAGTAAGAAGTTAATGACTAATAATATGGATTATCTTTTTGTGTGTTCATTTATCTTTCATATTTATTTGATTTATTGAAATACTGTTTAAAGTATTAAATCAGTTTTCAAATTGATGCATTTTACTGAAATTGTAGGATTTTCTTCTATAATTTGAATATTTTATATCTAAATATTATCAGTTATGTGCTAGGTGCCATTCAACTCCCAGCAAGCCCATGAACAAGGTAATGAAACTCTGTTTGATCCTGTACTATCCTCACAATCTTTGCTGTGCTTCTGCCAATTTTCCAGTCACTGTCTCAATCCATCTACTTAAGGATTGTCCTCATCCTAGGGATAATAGGAGTAAAATGGATACTTTTGAACTGTGGTACTGGAGAGGAGCTTTGAATAGACCATGGACTGCTAGGAGAACAAATGGGTTCGTCCTAGAGAGGGTGAGACCAGGCTGCTACTCAGAGGCAAGAATTCTAAAGCTTTGTTTGACATACTTTGGACACGTTACAGGAGGTATAAGTCGTTGGAGATGGACATCATGCTTGGGAGGGTGAAGGGACAGCACAGGAGAGGAAGACCCTAGATTAGCTGGATTGATTCAGTGACTGGGATAATGGGGGTAGGTGTGTCAGAGACAATAAGATTGGCATATGATAGATAGAGCAGGGTATTGAGCTGTTGTACATAAGGCGACTCGACAGCACTTAATAACAACAACAATCTATATTCAACTGGTGTTTGACAAAGAAACAAAACCTATCAAATGAGGAAATGACAACCTCTTCAATAAATGGTACTGGCAAAACAGAATTTCTACCCACAGAAAGTTGGAGCTGAATCCACAACTCACACCACAAATAAAAATCAACTCAAGGTGGATTCAGGGACTTGGAGGTAAAGTAAAAAAAACCATAAAGATCATAAGAGACAAAATGGAATCAAACTTAGAAGGCCTAGCCTATAATATATAAATAGGCTTGCATAAACAGCCAGAAATGCACTCTCACGAAAGGACACAATTAATGAATGGGACTGTCTAAATATTAAGTCCTTATGTGCATCAAAAACTTTTTCTGAAACATTTGACAATGTCATCTCAGACAAGGGTATCAAAATAAAAACTTAGAAAACACTAGACCCTACATAGAAAAGACTAATAACCCAATTACAACATGGGCAAAATATATGGGAAGAATTTTCACAAAGGAAACATTTGGATGGCCAACAGACACCTAAGAACTTCCTAATACCACTTGCAATTAAAGAGATGCAAATCAAACCACAATGATACCATCTCACCCTACTAGAAGTGACAATGTTTAACAGGACAGCAATCAATAAATACTGAGGAAGATGTGAAGAGATTGAAACTCTTACACATCATTAGTGAGACTATAAAATGTTTCAACCACTCTAGAAGGCAGTTTAAGGTTTTCTCCAAAAACTGAACATAGAAATTCCATACAACCCAGCTATTCTACTGCTTGGAATATACCCCAAGAAAAATAGAACTGAGATACAAATGGAGATTTGCATACCTATGTTCATTGCAGCATTATTCACAAGAGTGAGAAAATGGAAACAGCCTAGTGTCCAACAACAAATGACTGAATTAAATAATTTTAGTACATTCACATAATGGAAAACTATGCAGCACTCAAGAACAACAATTTTGGAAACTACTATGCAATGTGGGAGAGGCTAGAGAACAGTTTACTGAGTAAACTAATTAGGCCCATAAGGAAAATACTATATAAAACCATTATTGTAAAAATAGAATGATAACTAGTAAGATGCATACAAAAGTCTAAAGGGTAGATTGAGTGAAGAAAGGATAGAAATCATTGGGTCAGGAGTAAATAAATTAGGAAATATCCAGTAGGGACCTGAATATATGGGGTCTAGTGGGCATAGATCAATGCTGACTAATTTTATAATACTAAATATATGGAAGCATTCAAGCAAGATTCTACTGAGGATTATCCAAAAATGACTGGAACAACACATCAGCAAAGTACTGGCAGAAGTCCACGCTGGGTATAGAGGGGGTGGTGGTACTAGGGATATTGTAGCTAATTCTAGAGGAATCTTAGCTAAAAGCAAGGAATACCAGAGGAATGCATATCTGTGTTTCATTGACTGTGCAAAGGCGTTTGACTGTGTGGATCATAACAAACTGTGACTGACTCTGAGGAGAATGGGAATCCCAGAACACTTGATCATTCTAATGCAAAACCTATACCTGGACCAAGAGGCAGTTATCAGAACAGAGCTCGAGAACACTGCATGGTTCAAAATTGGGAAAGGCGTACGCCAGGGATGCATCCTATCTCCATACCTTTTCAACCTGTATGCAAAACAGATTATCAGGGAGGCTGGGCTCTATGAGGAGAAATGTGGTATCAGGATTGGTGGAAGATCTGTCAACAATCTGTGATATGCAGATGACACAACCCTGCTTGCTGAAACTGAGGAGGACCTGAAGTGCTTGTTGCAGAGGGTCAAGGACTGCAGCCTCCAATATGGATTGAGGCTCAATGTCAAGAAGACAAAGATTCTCACCACTGGACCAATTGGTAGCATCAGGATGGATAGTGAAGAGATTGAGTTTGTTCATAGCTTTAGTTTGCTTGGCTCCACAGTCAACACTCTTGGCACCGGTAGCCAGGAAATTAAAAGGTGTATTGCCATGGGAAAGTCTGCTCTTAGGGACCTCTCCAAAGTACTAAAGAGAATCGGTGTCTCTCTGGAGACTAAGGTATGCCTGATACAGGCCATGGTCTTTGCTTTCACTTGTTATGCATCAGAGAGTTGGACAATGACCAAGGATAGAAGGAGAATTGATGCCTTTGAGCTGTGGTGCTGGAGAAGAGTATTGAGAGTACCATGGACTGCTAGGAAAACAAAGAGATTCATCCTAGAAAGGGTTAAACCGGGTGGCTCCTTGGAGGCAAGGATTCTGAGGCTCTGTCTAACACACTTTGGACATGTTGTAAGGAAAGGACGGTCCTTAGAGAAGGACATCATGCTTGGGAGGGTGGAGGAACAGCGCAGGAGGGAAAGGCCTTCTCTGAGGTGGATTGATTCAGTGTCTGAGGTAATTGGATGGGTGTGTTAGAGGCAGTGCGGTTGGCACAGGACAGAGCAGAGTTTAGGGCTGTTGTACATAGGGTTGCTAGGAGTTGCAAGGGACTTGACGGCACATAACAACAACAACAAATATGTGGAAATGATTTTATGAATCACAATGAGACTGAAGGAAAGTGTCAAACACATTGCATTTGAATAAAAGGATGTATAAAAATTTTGTATTCAAACAAATATAAAATAAGCAAACTAAAAATATTAAAGATTGTTATTGATTTGAAACTTCTTATTTTCTCATATACAAAGTTAAAAATTTAATTTTCCCTCCAAGTACTGTTTAGCTGTATACACACATTTGATATGCTGTTATAATATTTATTTCAAAATATATTTTTCTTTTCTTTTGAATTCATCTTTGATTTGTGGTTTGTTTGGATAGGTTTGAATTAATTACAAAATATCTGGGAATTTTAAAATATTTTTGTTATTATTAATTTCTAATTCAGCCAGAATATCACAGGAAATATACTTATAAAGTCAATTCTTAAAAATTTATAAACATTAAAATATTCAATTTCCAATTTTTGTAAGCACATTAGATGTTAAAAATATGTGTCCACATACATACATACATACATAAATATAGAGTGCTTGAAGTATTAAACAAGAAATTATCCTCACTAGAAACTTCTTGAAAGAAATAACAAAGTTGGACCTTTTAAGATGAGCTGAATTCCGTTAGGGAGACAAGAAAGTATGCACTTGGTTTGTAGCAATCTTATAGAGGAGTATTAGGGCCTGAAGTTGGAAGGAGACCAGATGTTTTTAAAAAGAGGAAGAATTGAACTTTCATGACTTAATAAACAGATTAGACTTTTTAGACTGCTGTTATAAGAATCTCTTAGTGAATTCCAAACAGAAGAATGTGGAATCAGCTTTTCAAAAGCTATCATTGAGAGCAATATAAAGAATGTAATCGAAGAGAGATAATGTTGCAAAGCAGGGATTTCTGTTAAAAAAATCCATCAAAACAATTTGAGAGAGAGTTGATGCATGCCTATACTAATATATTGGTGTTGAAGATTATATGGAGAAGACACATTTAAGATGTGTTTATAAATTACACTCAACAAGAATTACTAACTGGATCTAAGAATTAGGAAAAATGTTAGCATTATACTTAAGTTGTTTGCTGGCTTGGAGCAAGGCACTGCTGTGAATTGACACAAGTAAAGAGGACAGGACTGGGAACAAAAATAAAGCAGCATATATTTGAAACATTGCATCTTAGACATTTTGAAAATAACATATATGCTCCATATCTTTTACTGATATATTGACTTCATAATTTTTTATCTTTTCATTACATTTTGGTGATTATAGCAGTAATTTTATCTTAACACAGTTATAATGCATTGTTATTCTTATGTAGAATTTTTCTGGATTTCCATTTTCTACTAAAAATTTATTCAAAATCAAAGGGTTTTTTTCATCATTTCACCTAAATAAACTTCAGAGTTCTTTTCTTAATTCCTCACTGCTAGGGAATATTAGCACCACAGATGTATTATATCTATATACCTCTATTTATCTGTGTTTTACATACACCTTCTCTTCACCAAATATCAACTCCAAACTGTATACTGAGTGAATAATTAGAGAAGCTGGACTATATGAAGAAAGAAGATTGTGGTGTCAAGATTGAAGGAAGATTCATGGATGGTTTATATTATACAGATTATATCACTTTTCTGGCAGAAAATGAAGACAACTTAAAGTAATTACTGAAGAAAATAAAAAATACAGTCTTAAATATGGATTACAACTCAGCATCAAGAAAACAAAATCTTCATCAGTGAACCTGTATGGTTGGTTCAAAATCAAGAAGGGTGCACACCAGGGATCTGTCCTATCTCCATACCTTTTCAATCTGCATGCAGAAAAGATCATCCAGGAGGCTGGGTTCTATGAGGAGGAATGGGGCACAGGATTGGAAGAAGACTCATTAACAAGTACATTATGCAGAGGACACAACCCTTCTTGCTGAAAGTGAGGAGGACCTGAAACACTTACTGCAGAAAATCAAAGACTGCCTTCAATATGGGTTGAACCTCAACATCAAGAGAACAAAGATTTCTCACCACTCGGCCTATTGGAAGCATTGAAATAGATGCTGAAGAGATTGAGATAGCAAATAGCTTTAGTTTGCTTTGCTCCACAATCAACATCCTTGGTACAAGCAACTAGGAAATCAAAAGATGAATTGCATTGGAAAACTCTGCTTTCAGGAACCTCTTCAGAGTACTGAAGAGCAATGACGTCAGTCTGGAGACCAGGATTCACCTGATCCATGCTACAGTCTTCACAATTACTTGTTATGCATCTTAAAGCTGGACAATGAGTAGGAATGATAGAAAGAGATTTTATTTGTGTGAGATTTGGTGCTGAAGAAGAATATTGAATATACCAAGGACTGCTAGGAGAACAAACAAGTTTGTCCTGGAGAGGGTGAAACCAGGCTACTCTTTGGAGTCAAGGATTCTGAGGCTTCATCTGTCATACTTTGGGCATGTTGCAAGGAGGGACTAGTCCCTAGAGAGGGTCATCATCATGGAAGGGTGGAGGAACAGTGCAAGAGAGGAAGACCCTCTATGAGATGGATTGATTCAATTACAGGGGTAATGAGGGTAGGAATATCAGAGACAATAAGGTAGGCCCAATATAGAGCAGGTTTCAGGGTTATGTACATAGGGTCACTATGAGTAGAAAATGACTCAATGGCCTATAACAATATTGCATATTCAAGACCCATCAAAAGCTATGTTGCATTGAGGAAATCTGTTGTCAATAACCTCTCCAGAGTGCTAAAAAGCAATTATGTCAGTTTAAACCTAAAGTGGTACCTGATACTTTCTTGGTATTTTTCAACTGCTTCCTATTAATCCGAAAGTTTTATAATGAGTAAGTATGACTGAAAAAAGAGTCAATGTCTTTGGGTTGTGATGTTGGAAAAAAGTACTCAATAAATGTAGGACATGCTTCTGAACTGCAGTAGCCGTGGGCAAACTGGAGAATTGACTTGAGATGGGATTGGGAAGGGGGGGGAAGGCAATATTGAAAGGACTGAGAACTTTTTTGGACAATAGAGGAGTGAAGTAAAAATAGACAGGGAAGAGAATTTGAGAATGCTGTGTGGCCCAGGCAGAGGTGCCTGTGTGCACATTTTGGGGGCTATCTTTAATGTATTCTGCTATTAATCTGTTGTGGTTTTTTTTACCTCCTCAAAACGTTTCTGAATGGTCTGTGAGCTAGCATCCATCCTAGGAGTAAGATTGGTGTTAAGATGAGTAGAAAGAGATATGGAAGTGTTGGGGCCGTGTCTGATCTCACGAGAATTGGTTTTGTGGTCTTGATGCTGTGGAAAGGGATACTTTTCCTCTGTGAGGTTGATAAAGGTCAGATATGGCTGTCCCCATGTAGCCCTTATTATCTTTGCACATACTTAAGTTATCTGTAGGGAGTTGCATTGCTAACGCAAAGGCAAAGCCTCTCTGTTATTTTGAATCCACTAATCCTTTTCTGAAGAAAGATGGACAATAACCTCCCAGTGGATTTATTTCTTCTAATAATCCATCAGAAAGTCATCAATGGTCATAATTGACAACAATGAAATTGCAGGGGTTTTTTACTAATTATTCAAGCAAAAGGTAAAAAAATCACAATTTAAAAATGTTCACTTACATTCTTAATTGGAATCTTTGTGAACACTGTTGTTCAGAGTAATAAGCATTATAATATATATGCTTTGAACCTCACAATAATATGGTATCTTGCCCATTTATCAATTAACAGCACATATTAAATTTTTGTAATGTTATATACATTATTTGTGTTGTTTTTTTTAAGTTTCATGGCAGAAAACATTAGGCTGAAAAAAATAAAAAGGTAAATGATTATCACTTCTCTGGCTGGCATTTGGAAATACAGGTCTTCAGTTGAAAAATTAAAAATGTAAGTGTATTGTTAAAGTTAAATATTTACTGGAGATAAATTAAAACATGAATGAAGGTAGATAGGGTTTCCAGAAAAGAATAAAATGCTATAATCATAGCCTCTTATATCTCAATATTTTAAATATCTTGATCATTTCTAATACTGTTTAAATATTTTTTAATGGTTTTATTAGAGAAAAGGTACTGGATTATTTAACAAAGATGTGTCTCTATACTTTAAAATATATTAAACATTTGAAAGTAAATGAATTTATTTAATTTTTAGCTATTATATTTTCTTTATAGACGAATCAACGCTACCCCCAGATCTGGCTTTACAATCAAATATCACACTAAAGCACCATATAAAACAAATATCATTAGTGGTTGAAAACAATGATTGTGTGATGGCAGCACGTGCCTGCCAGGAATCTGAAGACTGTAGTCTATTGTATGAGAATTTTAAAAAACTATGTGGGAAAGAAACAGAACAATGCAAGACCCTTGATGGAGGTGGCATGTGTACAGCCTTACAAGACCATCTGAAAGAAACAGTTTTATGGAACTGCCAGTGCACTGACCCGTCAAATGCAGACTGCATTAAAATTTGGAAAAGTTTATTTGAAGACATCTGTATACAGCACACTCAAATGAATCAAGTCGTCTCAGCCTTCACAGAGGACTATGAAAACGGATTCAATCAGAATACCTGGCCAGGTCAGTGTGCAAGGAAACCTTTAAGAACAGTAAGTATGATCACATACAGGAGCAAACTAAAGAATATTTAATTGTTTATTTCAGTGCTGCCACTTCTGTCTCCATTTCTCCTGGAAAATTCAAATAATAAACGAATATCAGAACTTCATCCCAAAGCGTTTGTGAAGAAAGAGGCAGAGTATCTTAATGTTTGTTTGGAAGTTTTTTATTGATCCAATAATTAGTTTTTTAAAAAGTTAATGAGGCATTTATAATAAGTTATATTCTGTGCAATAGGATATAAAGCAAGCATATCGTCCTTCATTCAAGGAGTTCTCTTTTATGGGATATTAATCAGTGATTTAGTTATTATACATATGCAGAAGATTAAGTGGGTAAAAAGTATGGTAGACAGCCTTCACTGGAGCATATTTAACCATGAAGGGCATTTTATAGCAAAAGTTAATATTGTCATGCACTGTTGATTTAGTGGTAAGGATCTGTGATGCCAACCCAAGGCATTTCTTTCAAATCCACCCATTGTTCTGAGGAAGCAAGTTGGGCAAGCTCTTCATGCATGGCTTCTGCTTCTGAAAAATCTGCTAGAGGATTACCTATGGGTGGGCACAGATTTGACAGTACATAACAACAGTGTTAACATTGTAGTCTTATCTAAGTTTGTTATATGATAGCCATTGGAAAAAATTTGTCTTTTCATTTAAAATGAACATTTTATGATATTATGTCTCTACAATTTTGTAAGGAACTCAAATGGCTTATTGGGTAGTGCTAACTTGTAGATGGTGCTTCTCTAGCACTTTAAAAACAGTGGCAAATTTGAGGGTGAAGATTTGATTTAATGTCTTCTAAAACCTGCTGGAATGTCTATGAATTTATTCCGAATTCAAGGCAATAATCAATGATTGAGAATAACTTTAGAAAGAGTTCTGGCAGATTTTCCATAGGGGGTTGTACTGCTAATCCAAAGGCCACATCTCCTTGGCAGTTTAAATTTACCAGAAACTCCTCCACTGGAAAAAGATGGGCAAGAAACTCCTGTGCCATTTACAGCCTCAGAAACCTGTTAGAGGGCCCGCTGTGTTTTTGTTTTATCTTCTGATTTTGTTTTCTCTTCACTTTATGCATACTTAATTAATGTCCTCTGTATTTAATTTTATTTTTATGTGTTTATTTTTTTTAATTTATTGAAATATGGGATATTCATTGATGATAGTTGCAGATCTATGTGTATACAGTTTGGAGCCTGGTGTACATTAGAGACTCAGCCAATATTACTTGAATGAAAGGATCTGCTTAGATGTAAACAACCACTCAACTCCCATCAGTGAGGTTCTCCGTCTCAAGAATTATAATTCTCAAGAACCTTGGAAGCTATGATAATAAAAGTTAGAAGTAGTCTTTAAATGTCATTTAAATCTAATTAAGGCCTAAGTGGGAAAATTATTTTGTTTTGTTTTGCTTTTTTTCCAAACAATATTCCTTCTGGCCCTTCTCCCCCAACAGTCTTCAGTGTTCAAGGCCTAGACATTAGCATTTGTTAAATCTCCAAGTAACTGAATCTTCACAGCAGGGTTGCTAAATCGTTGTGAATGTTACTTCAAGACTGCCCCCACTTAGATTAAATATCATACACTTTTAATATCAAAAGTTAAAAACATGTTACATTATTTTGTATGCATATTTTGCTTGATCGTTTATGAATGTATTTCACATTCTTCTATTACATTTAGAAAAATTTGAATAATTTTGTTTTTATTTTTCTTCTAGATAGTATGAAGGAGGATAGTAAATTCATATGGAATCTGACTACTCTTTCTCATTATGGTAATGTTTACAAATTATCATTTTGATCTGAAATGCAAATACTAGATAATATGATTTAAAGTGTAGTTTCTAAGCTTCTTAAAAGAGTTATCTATACAAAATAAGTAGACATTATAAATTATATTTACTGCCTCTGAAAACCCACTGCAAGGTCATGTATTGCTGGTCAGTCCCAAATAGATGGTACACCACCACCACTATCATGTCAACAGTGATATATTATAAGACATTCTGGTGGCCTAGTTGGTAGGAAATCAAACTCCTAACTCAGAGGTTGCGCCTCTCTGGCAGTTCAAGCTCACTAGGCATTCAGAGGGAGAAAGATGAGAAATCTCCCTTGCTAGAAATAGCATCTGAAAATCCACTAGAAGGTCAGCTCTGAGCAGGTTCTGACTCAATAACCAAGAATAAGTGAGTAAATGATATATCAAAGACGATTACTTTGCCCATCCACCACTAATCTGAGAATGTGCCAAAGAATGCTATATCTTTGATTAAGTCCAGGGATATTTTGTCACCAAGAAATAGAACTATTTTTGTGCTGATTGATTTTGGGTATGTGTGTTTGTTGTGGAGGTAAGATGTTCATGTATTGTGTTTTTCAGACTATGAATGTCTTGATATTCTAGAAAACCTAAGTAGAAACTTTAGTCAAGATTCTCAAACAACATGAAAAAATAAAAACCATATTGCCTTTAGCTAATGTAAACTACATGTTACAAGTGCAAATTCTGAAGATATATTATTTATATTTTAAAAACTTGAATGCAGAGATTTTCCTTTGGTGTCATTTTGCCCATACATACCTCCATTACTTCTGGATCCCAATGAGTACCAAGAGAGATGAAAGATGATTCAAAGAGCCTAACTACTCAGATCTCAGAAAAGTCATTCTTAAATAAACCAAAAAAACCCTACAAATAAACCTCGTGTCTTCCAAAAAATAGTGCATTGTTACTTCATTTGCATTTTGTTCACAGACGTCTCTCAGGGTATAGCAGACCCTGTATGTACAGCACTGTGTTTACTTTTCCACAATAAGGGCATATCGTTCTTTTTCAGCTTTCAAAGGGATCCAGTCCTGTTTGGAAGTGGCAGAGGCGTGTGTAGGGGATGTGATCTGTAACGCACAGTTGGCCCTTTACCTTCAAGCTTGTTCAGCAAATGGAAATCTGTGTGATGTGAAACGTTGCCAAGCAGCCATAAGGTTCTTCTATCAAAATATGCCTTTTAACATTGCCCAGATGTTGGCTTTTTGTGACTGTGCTCAATCTGATATACCTTGTCAGCAGGCCAAAGAAGCTCTTCACAGCAAGCCATGTGCCGTGAAGTTACTTCCAACCCCCACTTGCCTCAATGTAATTCACAGCTGCCGAAATGATGAATTATGCAGGTGAGTAAAAACATGCATACCTTACTTTCTTATTTCGGCACCTTATTTGTTACAGTCCAGTCCTAACACTTGATCTCATTACATTTGCTAGAGTTCCCACCATCATCCAACATGGTGCAAATAAAGCCAGACAATTCTTACTTTTGAATCTGTGGTACATGTGTCGTATCCATTTTGCAATTCAAATGCAGAACAGGTTTTTGGAACAAAGAAATTCTGTATGTCAAAACTAAGTAGCATTATTAAAATTATGTATTCCGTTCAAACTAAGGAATCAGTTCATATACCTTGTTTTTCTGTATGATTACTTAACACTGCTAAACTTTACACAATTTTGGCAAGGTAGCTCTTCCAAATAAAGCTTTTTGGTAATGGGCTGGAGATAGGCAGATGAAAGTGCCTTCAGTGCAGTCGACTATTTCCAGTATATGTATTCACCACAGTTTTAGAAATAAATCCATTTTCACCTTCTCAACCTCAGACCCTTATGTCTCTAATGGGAATCATGTTATTATTGCTGTCGTTGTTGTGTAGCACCAAGTTACAACCGACCCATAACTGACCCTCCGGTGGGTTTTCAGAGACAGTTAATTTCACAGGAGGAGATTGTCCGTCCTTCTCCCACAGAATAGTAGGTGGGTTTGAACTGCGTGTCTTTGGGATTCCAGTGCAGGTTCTTATCACTAGATATCAGTTGTTTATAAGTTTAAAAAATATTTATCAAGTATCTACTATTTCCTTTGACAACAGGGATAAATTAGTGAAAGGAAATAATGGGTCCCCTGCTGGAGTTTGTATTCTAGTAGAGTGAGACAGGTAGGGATGATGATGATGATAATTGAGAATAATGAATTCTACATACTAGATGAGTGTATATTATAAAATTCACTGCTATCAAGTTGGTTCTGACTTACAGTGACCCTCTCTGGTTTCCACAGCTATAAATCACAATGGGAAGTGACTTCCTACATTTTTCCCTTGGAGCAACTAGTGAATTTGAATCACTGGAGAAACACACAGATTTTTTTTGTTAGCAGTACGACATCCTTAAGACTCCCTGTATAAGTGTTCTGGATAAAAGAATGGGAAGAACAAGGAGGATAGAGAACAGGGCAGAAAGAGTTATACTACAAGCAGGGTAGCCCCAGAAGGAAGGAATTTGCCAAAGATTTGAAGAAAAAGTCATGTAAATGCAAAAAGCAATCCTATGCAATGGGCTCAGTCAATGCAAAGGTTCTGAGAGAAAGACGTGCATAGTGGATTCAAAGAGTAGGGAGTGTGGTGCGTAATGTAGATGATCCAGTTAAAGGTCTAATTGAATAAAGTGTGGATAAATCCACATCACACAGGCCCCTAAAGAAGGAGGTAAAGATTTAGGTTTTACTCTAAATATGAAAGAAAGGCTCTAAAGAAGTTTGAACAGAGTCATGAATATCTGGCATGCCCATTAAAACTTTGACAGTATCAAGTCCTATGTCATTCTCACAAATATTACTATAAGTAAGCCAATTGTTACAGCTATTGTATTGCTTCATCTCACTAAAGATCTCTCTCTATTTCATTGATACTCTGCTGTACCAAACATTCTACCCTTCTCTGGGATTGGGCCCTCATGGTAACACATCCAAAGTACACGAGATAAATAAAGTCTTGACATCTTTGCTCTTCCATTTTTTCTTCCTTTCTGAAGAATTTGAATTGATATCTCATCCATTCCTGGAGTATTCTTTTTCACCAACGCTTTCAGGACAACTTCAATGTCTTCCTTCAATACTATAGGTTCTTGATCATTTCTTCTGAAATGATGATTGAACATAGAACAATTTTTTGGCACACTGTCTATATTCATATTCTTTCAAAACTTCTTGCATCATTCAATAGTCTGCTCATACATTGCCCCTCTATCCTTCCAAAATATTTAGAAGATTCCAACTTATAACCATCCTTTTATTATATTATATCTCAAGACATGAAATTACCCTTCCATTCCTTGGGAGATGCCACATATGCTCTTCCTTTTGGGATTTCTAATTCTAGATCTTTCCACATTTCATAATAATTATTTGTGTTTTCAAGATTCCCTCTGAAATATTCTGTTTAGTTTTTCTATTCATTTTAGTGAGTCTGTGTTCAAGATTGTGTTTTAGAGTTGCTCTTTACTTTCATTTGTTTAGGTTTTTGTTTGTTTCCTGCCTTTTAATAGCCTTTTGCTTTCTTCATGTATGATGTTGTGGTGTTAAGAGTTTATTGTTCAAAATGGAATCTGAATATTATCAAAAGGATAACCATGAGGAGGTGAATAGGGTATGTTAGCATATTCTCATATGGATTGGCTGTCTCATCATTAAATTGGGTGAATTCAGCAGTAGGATTTGAGAGAATCTCACCAACAGTAAAGAAGATACAAAAGAATGCATCACACCCTTGGGGTCGGACATTCTTGCACCAGCTACCCCTGTAGCCTCAGCAGCCTTTGCCAAAGCAGAGAATCAGAGACCTGATGCAAGATTAACCTGACTTTGGGACTGCTACTCTCCGGAAACTCAACATCAAGAAAACAAAGATTCTCACCATTGAGGCAATTGGCAGCACTATGATAGAGAAGAGATTGAGATGGTTAAGAATCTCAGCTTGCTCAAGTCCACAATCAACACTCTTGGCTCCAGCAGCCAAGAAATAAAAAGACAAATCTGAGACCTCTCCAGAGTGCTGAAGAGCAATGATGTCAGTCTAGAAACTAAGGTGCACCTGATCCAGGCCACGGTCTTCACAATTAATTGCTATGCATCAGAGAGTTAGACAATGACTAAGGTTGGCAAAAAAAAATATGGTTTTTAGTTGTGATGCTGGAGAAGAGTACTGAACATACTATGGATTGCTGAGAGAACAAATAGGTCTCTCCAGGAAAGGATGAAACTAAGTTGCTCCTTGGAGACAAGAATTTTGAAGCTCCATTTCACATACTCTGGGAATGTTGAAGAGGGACCAGACCTTGGAGAAGTACATCATACTTGGAGGGGTGAAGAGACAATGCAGGAAAGAAAAACCCTGAATGAGGTGACTTGACACAGTAACTAGGGCTATAAGGGGAGGTGTTAGGAGACAGTGAGATTGACTCAAGATAAAACAGAGTTCAGAGATATTGTGCATAGGGTCACTATACATCACAGTCAACTTGACTGCACGTAATAACAACAACAACCATTCTGTGGAACCAGAGCCCTTTGCCCAAGTTTGGATTTTGTTGTTGTTTTGTTCCACTTTTTTTTTTTAGGCTTAGGGGACAGAGCCATTAATGGCAGGACTAAGGACTTGTAACACCTGCCTAAAGCCACGAGACTGAAAGTTGAGGTGCTTGAACACATTTTTTAATCTGTCCTGACTGAGTGGTTATATCTCGTACAAATCTTAATTATAGCTTTTTGACTTCCCAAATTTAGTTCTGTGTGGTATGTGAGCTAATGCAACTGATTTTGGAACCAGAAAAAGCAGCGAGATTGGTGTTGGGCTGAGTAGAAAGAAGAGTGGGAGCATGGAGGACATGTCTGAACCCTGTGGAGTTAATTTTATGTTGTTGATGGGGAAAGTTCTCCATTGTGGAGTTGGTAAAGGTCAGATATAGCCATATCCCACGACTCTTGCTCCTTTTTACAGTTGTCCTTGATAACATTATACAATTTGCTGAATAAAGATGTCATAAGTGTTTGTAGCATCAAACGTATTATTGATATGGTCTCTAAGTTCGATATGTTCAAGATCATATTTTTACTTTTGTGGATATGTTTTAATTTTATTTACTGTCATCTTGAATTTTAAATAAGCTGATGTTCTATTCCATAATCTCTTATCTTGTTCTGATGTTATTGAGCTTTACCAGCATTTTTTCCACACATGTAGTCAATCTGATTGTCATTGTTGTTATGTGCCATCAAGTCAATTGTGACTCATAGTGACCTTATGTACAAGAGCTCTAAACACTGTTCTATCCTGTGCCAACCTAGCCATCTCAAACGCACTTATACCCACTGCTCCAGTCACAGAATTGATCCATCTCATCGAAGGTCTTCCTCTCCCTCAACTCCCCACCACTCTGCCAAACATGATGTCCCTCTCCAAGGACCAGTCCCTCCTTGTAACACGCCCAAATTATGTCAGACAAAGCTTCAGAATCCTTGACTCCAAGGAGCATTCCAGCTTCACCTTCTCCAGGACAAACCTGTTTGTTCTCCTAGTAGTCCATGGTATATTCAACACTCTTCTCCAGCATCACAGCTCAAAGGCATCAATTCTCTTTCTATCAACCCTATTCACTGTCCAACTCTCTGATGGACAGTGAATTGCAAAGACTATAGCCCGGATCAGGTGCACCTTAGTCTCCAGCCTGACGTCATTGCTCTTCAGTACTCTTGAGAGGTCCCTCACAGTCAACATTCCCAATGCAATTTGTCTCTTGATTTCCTGGCTGCTGTTACCAAGAGTGTTGATTGTGGAGCAAAGCAAACTAAAACTGTTAACTATCTCAATCTCTTCACCATCCATACTGATGCTGCTGCCAATTGGCCCAGTAGTGAGAATCTTCGTTTTCTTGATGTTGAGCTTCAAT
Organism: Elephantulus edwardii; assembly: GCF_000299155.1. Classification (NCBI taxonomy): domain Eukaryota; kingdom Metazoa; phylum Chordata; class Mammalia; order Macroscelidea; family Macroscelididae; genus Elephantulus; species Elephantulus edwardii. Next base: position 3,842,220 of record NW_006399874.1, read on the forward strand.
CCATATAGTAGGCTGCAGTCCTTGACCTTCTGCAGCAAGCACTTCAGGTCTTCCTCAGTTTCAGCAAGCAGGGTGATTATTTTGTTTAAAAGATATTTGCAATCAATAAATTTATGATCTTGAATAATTTTATAATGTCATTTTAATTATGTATATGCATATGTATATGTATATATATATGAGAGAGAGACCTCTTTTATGTATTTTCTTTTCTTTCTTACAGAAGATAAGATCTCCTTGTCTTCAATTTTCTTTTTCCGTGTACTGTTAGTCCGTTAATGAATATTTAGTAGTGATGATAGAACTATTATACACATGAGCAGTTAGGATTTTTTAAAAGACAAATTCTATCATTTTCCTAAACAAATTTTGCCTTAGGAAAATTTTCTCCATTTATAAGAAATCATTGTTAATGTAATTCAGATGCAAAAAAGTCTCCTAATGAAAACCATTTCCTCTATGAGAATGTTAAGCTCTTTATTATCTACTTTTTTAAAAAAAGGTTGTTCATAGGGCAAAGTATGGAATATGTTTTTGAATAATATAATTTCCATTCTAATTTTAGCTTCCTCAATTTACTATGGTTTTTAAAATTCTGTCTTATTTTCATTTAAAAAGCCCATGTATGAACTAGTTCTCAATTTTGTCTAAGGTGTTGTATACTGTCGAGTTGGACCCTACAGGGGCTTTTTGGAGGCACTAAATCACGTAGAAGAGATTGCTTTATTTCTCCAGTAAAGGAGCTAATGGATTTGCATTGGGTTAGTAGCATAACTACACACCATTAAGCCACAGATGCTTATTGGGTGATGAGTTAATATTTTGCTTAGCATAATAAGTGCTTAGCAACTTACTAAAACATATTTCTTTAAGTACCATGGAATATTTATAAAATTTTACTATTTATTATGTCACAAACACAAAGGCAACACTTCTTGTGTACAGAAGTCAGGTAGAACAAATTCTCTTAAATTTTGTAATGTAGCTACAAGTTAACAGCAGACTTATCTCTTGAGAACCTCATTTGTTGGGAAATATGTTGACATAAAACTGAGGATTAACAAGAAAATAAAGACATTGAAAATACATTTTTAACACACCATGTCTACATGTACATATAAATTAGAATGTCAAATTTAAGAGTGTATATATTAGAAAAATATTTCCAATTTTAAAATTAATTTAATATGGTTATGTAACTTATGTATTAGAGTATAGCTATTAGTGTTTGCTATTAATGATATGTTATGTAGTATCTAATTTTCACAACCCAATTTCTTAATGAAATACAGTATTGAGTAAATATATAATTCAAATTAAACTTAATGAAGCACACATTTAGAAAAAATAAGGAGCATGTTAGTGCAAAGTTATGCTGTATCAGGCTCCTGAGCAATAATTAATACTGACCGTGTTTACATTTAGATGAATGTCTTAGGTATTTAGTGCTGCTCTAACAATTTATCAGAAATAGATGACTTTAATGAACTGAAATTTATTTTCTTCCAGTTTAAGTAGCTAAAAAAAGTCTCCACTTAGTGTATGGTTTCAAGGGAGAGCTTCTTTTCCCATCAATTGTATGGAGAGGTACATACCATCAATACTGAATGTAGAAATTTACTTTTTATCCATTCCTAGCATCCAGGAAGCATTTTCTTTTCTATTAGTCTTTCATTAGATGAGGCAGACAGTACCACCTATTAATGTGAAATATTAGACACAAGCTAATTCTCTTTGGTTCTCTTTTTCTAGGACGCGTTATACAACATTTCAGTTAAAATGTTGGCAGCACGTGACTAGAAAGTGCCAGGAAGATGACACTTGCATCAGCACCTTAACCCAGCATGATCTTATCTGCTCAGGACATAATGATTGCAAGGCAGCATACATTGGGACCTTTGGGACTGTTCTCCAAGTTCAGTGCACCTGTAGCTCCATCACACAAAGTGAAGAATCTTTGTGCAAGATTTTCCAGCACATGCTTCACAGAACATCATGCTTCAGTAAGTTCATCAAATCAAATTTCCGCAAAATGTGCTTTATGTTTCTTGGTTTTGATCTATAGAGTATTGTAATCCAGCACAGACCCTTTGCTCACAAAGTTCGTTTTGTATGCGCTAACTCATTTGAAAGGTGTAGTTGCTGCTGTTTTAATAATTTATCATGATGTGGTACATGTTTTTAAACTCTGATACGTCACTCCTAGTTCTCATTTCTTGATTTCATTATAATTAGAACAGAGGATTTATTCTATCAGAAAATGGTTGTGCTAATTATCTATTGTTGAATAACAAATCACGTCAAAATGTAGTTACTTGCCCAGGAACTATTTGCTATATCACATTTTAAACTTGATTCTGCTGGGCATTTCTTCTGATAATCTTGTTTGGGGTCGATCATATATCTGCACTCATCATTTTCAACTGAAAATGGATGATCTAAGCGAACATCTGTCAAGCACACAATGTATGCATGTACATTATACATTTCAGATTGCTTGCTTTACTTCTGCATGATCCTTTCAGCACCATAGTTTTAGTCTCTTATATGGCAGTAGAAAATACTAGAGGTTTAGTCCTAATGTACCAACACGTACACAGAGTCTATGTCTTTCATATATGCTAATTTCCATGTAGTCAAAGTAAGTAACATGGACAAGCCCAGAGTGTGCATAGACAGGGACTATATGAGGATGTGACAATTCACATGGCTGTCATAGTCTTTTCAAAATGTTTGTCTTTCAATTTAGTTGTTTTTCTCTTTAGTCTTTAATATAGCTGTGAAACTACTGTTGCTGATGTTGTTGATTGCCTTCGAGTTGACCACGACTTGTAGTGACCCTATGAACAAAAGGCTTGAAGCCCCTCTACAAATATCAACTATTATCAAAGGTCATAGAGTTTCCAGAGCAGGCATGTTGTTTAGGAAGTGGATGCCATTTCTTCTTCCAATGCAAAATTACTAATAATTATAAAATATAAAGCACCTTTTGGGGAGATGTTACTCTATAGAAGGGATAAGAAAACTGGAATTCGTAAATCAACTAATTTACTCATAGCAATAATTGAGCAAGAACTTGTCTATCAGTCTTACAGAAAGACTCTAGCTGAACAATCATAAACTCAGATCTAGTCTTATCCATCTTCAGGGTTTGTCCTTGAAAATACTTCAGTTCCTAGAAACCACAAAGGGTCTCACGGGTATACACTTGACCAACAAGCACCATTCCCAGGAGGAAATTATAACTGTTTACAGTTACATTACAAATGTAGTTTTTATATTTATGGAAAATGTTACACAGATATGTGTTTCTGGTTTTCATTTATAGACACATAGGAGAAATGAATTAGTTAATATAATTAAAATCATGATTTGTTTGTGTGTATTAGGTAATATACATACAATTTGGAGTGTATGGTTTTGATAATAATAGAATTCTCTATGGAAATATTTCTATAATTTATATAATTAGCACTATAAACATACTTCAATTGAAATCATAGTGCAAAGAAAAAATTTTAACATTATACATGTTGAGTGTTATTTTCTAAACAATCTTCCTCTCTGATTAAGGTTAAGTGGTTAGTTATGCTGAAACTAAAAGTACTAATAAGGAATGACATGTTACTTTACAGCAGGGAATATCAAATGACAATATAGCCAACAGCCATATAGATTGTTACTTTACAATGGATAATTAAAACTATTTTCAAGATATAGTAAATGACCAAGAAAAAAAATAAAATAAAAAGAGGCATCCTGTGAATTACTAGCAGCTGTTTCCTAAACTTTCTCTTCCCAAGCTTGGATTTCTCCTGTGTATCTTTAAATATTGTTGCTTTTATCTTTATCGTGTGTGGCCACCATGAATTCTACTGAAGAAAAAACAAATTTATAGAGAGGCAATAGATGAAAAAAAATCTGTATAAAGAGCAGAATTGAATGTTTTAAAAGTTCTTAAGCATTGACATACTTCATGACGATTGTAGAAAAATGAAAATATAAATATCACCTTTTTATACACAAATTATGACCAAGCTTAGATCATTACCTTAATGAAATTAAAAATTTCAAGTAGTAGAAATATAGTAGTAAAGGTTCTTCATAGTTTTCAATTATAGTTTAAATACCTGGAAAATAATAATAAGATGCTTAAAAAAAAAGGGTGAAGCTAATTTTTAGGCCCATGTGGACTATTAGGTTCTAACTCTAGCCCTCATTCCCTGCCTCATTAAAGGGAAGAAGTACAAGTGAATGTTTTGAACGAGGCATCACTGTGAATGTTACCTTAACTCATTTCAAAATTTCAGTACTTAAATTTTTTATGAAGGTCAACACTTCTACTTAGCATATTTCTAAATCTTTTTAGTTTCTATTTCTTTGCTGAGTATCAATGAGAAGGCAATTGTTGTTGTTTACCATAGAGTCAGAACTGACCCATCACTGACCCTCTGGAGGTTTTTCAGAGGCAGTTAAATCAAGCTGGAGGAGATTGCCCATAGGGAAGCTTTTTAATTGTTTTTCAGTCTGCTGTGTTTATTTAGCGAGAAACATTGTTTTACACATTCATATTATTCCAGATCATAGTAAACAGCACATTTTACACTAACCTTTTATGAGCAATTTTGCTGTCAGTGGTGGTTGTCCTTGAGTAGATTCCAACTCATTGCAATCCATCTGTGCAGACTAGAACTATTCCTTAAGGTTATCAGGGATGAAACAATTCATCCATATCTCTAGGTCTGTGTTCTGATGTGTCTCCCTTGTTGCTGTTAATGCACCATCGAGTTGACTATGACTCATAATGACCCTAAGAACAACAGATCTCCTATATTCTGAGCCAGCTTCACCATCTGTGATATACTCAAGCTTTTTGTTACAGTCACTGTGTCAATTTGTCTTGTTGAAGGACTTCCTCTTTTTCTCTGACCCACCACCTGACCCAAAATGATAGCTTTATCCAAAGACTGCTCTCTCCTGTCAACTTGCTCAAATTACGTGAGATTAAGACTCACCATTTTTGCCTTGAAGGAGAGTCTTTCTAGCTAGACCTTCAGTGCTTACTTATTCATGCCATCCAGGACTTTAATACGCAATGTAATGAAATGACATTGTATATACAGTGTCTTTTATTATTATTATTATTATTATTAATCTTATTAAATACTAAGTACTTTGTGCTACTATATACCATGCCTCACTAATGCATGTTTCTCTGAAATCAGAAAACACATAATACTAAAAGTAATCTTCAGGGAGCTCTGGTGGCCTTGAGGCAAGAAATTGTGCTGCTTGTGCTGCAATCCTCAAGACGTGCAGTTCTAATCTACCAGATGCTGCCCTGAAGAAGGCGGTACAATCTCTTCCTGTACCAGTTAGATCCTATTCGATGGTACACAACAAGAAAAAAAAAATAAATAAAAGTAATTTTAGGTTCGTTGATGTATCTAAGAATGATACACAATTTTGAATAATAACAGAGTGCATGTTGGGAAAGAGTAGTGACTATTTCATGAATTACTAAAATAACAAATATGTCTTAGAGAAAGTGCAACTAAGTTAGAAAAAAGAATGATGAAACTTCATCTTACATAGTTTGGACATATTTTCGGGACTGGGCAGTTTTTGGAAAAAGACATCAAGCCAGGGAAGTTGAAGAGTCAGAAATAGAGAAGACTCTAACGAAGATAGATATATTGACACAGTGACTGTAACAACAGTGGCCAACCTATGGGAAATCGTGAGGATGAGTAAGGAATAGGGCAAGGTTTTGATCTATCATATATATGGGGTTGCTATGAGTTATAGGAAATTCTAGTGGATTGGTGGTAAGGAGTTATTGTGTCAACCCAAATGCACACAGTTCAAATCCACCAGCTGCTCTGCAGGAGAAATATGGACAATTTCTTCCCGTGATCTGTATTGTCTTTGAAAACCTGGAAAAAGGTAAGCTTTAAGTCAGTTCGAACTTGGCTATATGTCACAACAACAGGAATTAGAGTCGACTTAACAACCATAACAACAGCAGCATTTTTCAAGTTGTTTGAGAGTGTTTTGTTGTTGTCTGGAGGTATTTTGATGTGTTTTTTTGTCAAAAAGGATCACCATTTTTTTTGCATGCACTCTTTACATATTTATGACCTTGATGCTAATATTTTGCCAATTCTGCATATGAAGAAAAGGAAACTAAAATATTTAGCATCATTTTAGGGTCCTTTTCAAGGATGATGGAGTCAGCATTCAAACCTCAGCTGGCTGATTTCAGAGCCTGCTACATTTCTTGCTTGTAAAATGATAAGGGACAGCTCAGTATGAAATGCTCTCTCAGTGATAACTTCTCAGCTCAGGTCTCAGAACTAAGTTTTGCAGCATGTTAAAGTATCCTGACTCCTCAATTACTTTAAGCAGGATGTGATTATGTGAGAACATGTGTTGGATGAACTGAGTTCTGTCACCAACCTTCACTTCAGTCCTAACCTCTGGACTCATAACAGACTGACATTTCTCTGATATTGTCTAAGATGAAGCTGACAGAGATGAGAGCAATGAAATAAAGAGAAAAAGAAAGAGGACCATAGAAATTAAAAAAAAAATCATTAATATGTTTCCTCCCAATATTGAATTGTTCAGACCCCCAAAGTCAGGTTCAGTAACCTCATTCTAATACACTTAGTATTCTCATAGCTGGAGTCAGTTGTTGCTCTGTACAGTAGAAGTTGGAAACCACCCATAGGTGACCTTCTGGCTTGTTTTCAGAGGCAGTTAATGTCATGGGAGGAAATTGTCCATCCTTCTCCTATGGAGCAGCTGGAGGCTTCAAACCATGTACCTTCGAGATTGCAGAGCAGCTTCTTGCTATTAGACCATCAGAACTCTGCAGTTTATATTGTATTCCTTTGAAATTACTTTTTTTTACCTGTAATGGATATACACCTTTTTGCTGTCATTGTTATGTGCCATCGAGTAACCTACAACTCATAGTGACCCCATATACAATATCTTTGAACACTGCTCTGTCTTGAGCCAGTCTCTCTGTCTCTGACACACCTGCCCCCATTAACTGAGGTACTGTTTTAATCCATCTCATGCAGAGTCTTCTTCTCCTGTGGTGTCCCTCCACCCTTCCAAGCATGTTGTTCTTCTTCATGGACTAATCTCTCCTGGCCACATGCCCAAAGTATGTGAAATGGAGCTTAAAAATATTTGCTTCTAGGAAGCAACCTGGTTTCACACTCTGCAGGATAACCTGTTTGTTCTTTGGCAGTCCATGGATATGTTCAATACTCGTGTACAGCGCCACAACTCAAAGGCATCAATTCTTCTTCTGTTCTCTTTGGTCGTTGTCCAGCTCTCTGATGCATAGCAAGTAATTGTGAAGACTATGGCCTCAATGAGGTGCATCGTAGTCTCCAGACTGGCACCATTGCTCTTTAACTCCTTGGAGAGGTTGACAGCAGCTTTTCCAAAGCAATTTGTGTTTTGATATTTTTGACAGCTGGTGGCAAGAGTTGATTGTAGTTTCAAGCCAGCTGAAATTGTTAACAAACTTCAATCTGATCTCTCTTCAATACTTTATTTGTACAAAAATACATCACACATATAAATTTCACTCTGTCACCCTCCACTCCTTCACATTATACATATTGTTTTTTCATTGTTGTGAAGTCAGAACCCACTCATAACTGACACTGCATTGGGTTTCTGAGTTTGTAAATAGCATTGTAGAAGATTTCTCATCTCTCCACTGTGAAGTAACTAATAGATTTCAACCACCAGAAAGGTGTGGCTTCTGTATTAGCAGTGCAACTCCCTAAAGACTAAGCCATCCAAGCTCTACATACCACTTTTCTTATTGCTATTTACTGTGCTATTGTTGTTGAATGTTGTTAAGTACAACTCATAGTGACCCTATGAACAACATATCTGAACCATGTCCTATCCTGTGTCATCCTTGTCATCTCTGATATACTTAATTTCATTGCTGCAGCCACTGCGTCAACCAATGTTAGTAAGGATCTTGTAAGTAAACCAGTACAAAATAATTTCTTAAAAAGGATCTTCCTCTATTTTGCTGACCATCTGCCTTTTCAAGTGTGATGCCCTTTTCCAAGGAGTAGTCTCTCTCTTAACAATATTCCCTGATTCAGGTCATGGTCTTATCAAGCACTTGCTATGGCTCTGAGTGTTGGACAATGAATAAAAATGACAGAATAAAAATTGATGTGTTTGAGTTGTGGTGGTGGAGAAGAGTATTGAAAAGAGCAGCGATGTCTTGGAAAGAATGCAGCTGGAGTGCTCCTTGGAGGTAAAGAAGACAAAGACTCACCTCACATACTTTGGGCATTTTGTTAGGATGAGGGTTGGTGAAAGAGAGAGACCCTTAATGAGATTAATTGTCCCAGTGATTGCTGCAATGGGCTTGAGTATGTTAGAGATGATGAGGATGGCACAGGATAGAATAGGGTTCAGATATGTTGTTCACAGTGTTCCTAAGGGTAGTACTTGACTCAATGAAGCCTATTAAGCAAAAACAGCAACCTGTTCAAAGTAAATGATCATACTTGACTCCAAGGAGCTTTCTGGCTATGTTTTCTCTAAGACATATCTGTTTGTTCTTTTGGCAGTCAATGGGACACTGACCAGTCTTCCTCAATAAACACAATTGCATGATACTGATCCTTCTTTTGTCATTTTTCTTATTTGTGAAGATAACTGAAAAGACCACAGCTTGAATCAGCTGCAACTTTGCTTTTAAGCAGACATCACTGCTCTTCAATATTTTGGAGAGGTCCCTGACAGGACAGTTTCCCAATACAATATATCTTTTGATTTCTTTACTGCTAGTACTGATGGTGTTGACTGTGACTCCAATTAAGATAACAACTTCAGTCTTTTATCCATCTATCTTTATGTTGCTTACTGGCCCAGAGGGGACAATCTTTACTTTTTCTTGTAATATATGTTGTGGGAGGATGTTAAATATATCATCAAGGAAGAGTGCAGGTGGTCATTACAAAGACAGAAGAGGAAGAAAAGACCAAAATCGATGTCAGAAGAAACTCTGAAGATTGCACTGGAACGTAGAGAGGCCAAAGCACAAGGAAGAATCCAAAACACTAAAGAGCTGAACAGAAGATTCCTAAAAGCAGCACGGAATGACAAAGCAAAATACTACAATGAAATGTGTGAGCAGCTAGAGTCGGAAAATCAAAAGGGCCAAACTCGTTCAGCATTTCTTAAGCTCAAGGAACTGAAGAGCAAATTCAAACCTCGAGTTGCTACAATCAAGGATGCTTTAGGCAGAATGTT
>NW_006399874.1:3852859-3914177 GCF_000299155.1 Elephantulus edwardii
TTAGAGAGGGACATCATGCTGGGTAGAGTAGAGGGACAGCGCAGGAGGGGAAGACCCTCTATGAGGTGGATTGATTCAGTGACTGGAGTAATCGGGATGGGTGTGTCAGAGGCAATGAGATTGGCACAGGATAGAACACAGTTTAAGGCTGTTGTACATAGGGTCGCTATGAGTCGCAAAGGACTCGATGGCACATAACAACAAACAACAACAGCAACGTTGAGATTTAATCTATATTGTGGGTACAGTCTTTGATGTTCTGTAACAAGTGTTTCAAGTTGTCCTCTCTTTCAACAAGCAGTTATATCATCTGCATAATGCAGTTTGTTGGTGAGTCTTCCTCCAATCCTGATACCACATTTTCTTAATAAAATCCACTTATTAAATTATTTGTTGAGCATAAAGATTGAACCCGTGTGGAGAAAGGATAGCTGTGATGCATGTCTTTCTTGATTTTAAGTCATGTAGTGTCCCCTTGCTGTGTTTGGAAACAGCTTCTTACCCTAGTTATAGGTTTTGTATAAGCACACAATTAAGTGTTCTGGAAATCCTGCTTTTCTCAATGTTAGCCATAGTTTGTTATAATCCACATAGGTAAATGTTTTTTCATAATCAATAAAAAATAAATTGACATTCTTCTGGTATTCTCTGCTTTCAGCCAGGATCCATCTGACATCAGGATCAGATGCCACAATCTCTTCCAAACCCAACTTAAACTTCTTCTTTTTTTTTTAACTTAAACTTCTTGTAGCTCTCTGTCAATGTACTGATTTAGACTTTTTTTGCATGATCTCCAGTAATAATTTGCTTGTATGTGATAGTAACAATATTGTTTAATAATTTTCACATTCTGTTGGACCACCTTTCTAGGAATGTGAACAAATATGGATTTCTTCCTGTCAGTTGGCTGCTTGTCTTCCAAATTTCCTGGCACAGAGTAGCGAGAACTCCCAGGGCTTCATCTGTAGTAGAAACATGTCAATTAGTGTCACATAGATTCCTGAGGCCTTATTTTTTGTTAGTATTTTCAATACAGATTGAAATTCTTCTCTCACCACCACTTATTCTTTATCTGGAAATATTTCAGTGTCTACAAAATCCAAAATAGATGTCAGAAGACAATCTGGAAATTATACGAGACCACTGAGAAGCCAAAACAAAGGGAAGAAATGCGAAAGTAAAAAAGATGAACAGAAGATTTTAAAGGACAACTTGAGAAAACATAGCAACATATTATAATGGAAAGTACAAAGAGCTAGAGTTGGGCAATATAAAGGGAAGAACTCACTCTGCATTTTTCAAGATAAAATGGGATTGATAGGAGGAGTTGGAAAGTAGAAAAAGAATGAATAGATAATGCACACTGAACTGTAACAGATGAAGTGAAGGACTGACATGAATATGAGATTAGGCATTATATGTAGGACAATAATCTTGAACAAGAGGTGCATTTGGGATCTTGAATTAGGTAAGGTGATAGGGAAGAAAATGTACATCAATGAATGAATGAAAACCCAACATTTTTTGAAACTTTTTAAAAATTACAATTAAAACAAAGAAAAAAACCCTTTAAAACTATATAAATATATAAAGAAATAAAAGAAGTGAAAAACAATTTCATGCACTGAGTTGCAATGCTGAGACAAAATCTTGAATGATCCAAGAAACGTCAAAAGAAAATGGGGGGATTATACACTTTCCTTATCAAAATTAATTGGTCAACACTGACGTTATTACCTTAGAGATATATTTATCAAATAAGGAAATGACAACCTCTTCAATAAATGATGCTAGCAAAATTTGACTGACACTTGCAGAAACAGGATCCATATCTCACATCATACACAAAAATGAACTCAAAGTGAATCAGAGACCTGGGAGTAAAACTCAAAACTATAAAGTTCATAAGAGACAAACTGAGATCAAACTTAGAAGACCTATTCTTCCAAAGAGGCTGCCAAATGTAGCCAGAAATGTACAGTCTGAAGAGGATGAAATTGAAGAATGGGACTTTCTAAAGATTAAACACCTGTGTGCCTCAAAAACATTTTCCAACAGGGTGAAAAGAAAAACTGCTGAGAACAAACATTTGGCAATATCATCTCAGACAAGAGTCTCATAATGAAAATTTACAGAATCTTCCTGAGCCTTCACAAGAAAAGGACTGAAAAGCCAATTACAAAATGGGCCAAAGACATGGGAAGAATTTTTACAAAGGAAGATATCCAAATGGCAAACAAACACATGGAGAAATGCTCCAAATCACTGGCAATAAGAGACATGCAAATAAAAAGCATAATGAGATACCATTTCACTACAGTAGCAGTGGCAAAGTTTGAGAGGACAGCAAGTAATAAATGTTGGAAATGACATGGCAAGATAGGAACTCTTAAACATTGTTGGTGGGATTATACAAACACTCTGGACGGCAGTTTGGTGTTTCCTCAAAAAACTGCACATAGAAATTTCACATGACCCAGCTATTCCACTGCTTGGAATATACCTTGAGAAAATGAGACCTAAGGCACAAACAGAGACTTGTACACCAATGTTCATAGCAGCATTATTCACCATCACAATAACATGAAAACAGCCCAGATGTCCAACTACAAATGAATGGATTGAGAAATTATGGTACATTCACACAATGGAATACTATGCAGCACGAAGGAACAGTGATTTTGTAAATTACCACCTAACTTGGGAGGGACTGGAGAGCTTTATCTCGAGTGAACTAACTCAGTTCTATTAAGACAAATACTGTGTAAAACCATTATTATAGAATGAGTATGAGGTACAATTTGATGGGTTGGAAGGAGGGTTAAAGAAATGGGAACTATCTGGTATGAAAAGCAATGTGTTTGAATTTTGTAAATAAACCTGTATGGAATAAAAGAAAATAAAAATCTAGAGTATATTAAAAAAATAAAGTCATCATGTCTATTTGCTATGGATTCTTATTTAGAAGTTTACATAGTGTCCTTTAGTGTATGTATGTGTGTGTGTGTATATATAGTTTATTGGTTATTCTATTGTTGATGAAGACATTTGAATGCAAATGTTTCTTAATTTATATATTTCTTTAATACATGTTACTGACCATTTTTGGTGGCAATTCTATGGAATAAATTTTGAAGAGTAGGAGTAGTATAACAAAATATTTTGCATTCTTAAAATGACAAAATATATCATTGATTCTAAATTAAATTTGCAGTTATTGTTAACAAATTTACTTTAAATGCTTCTAAACACTTTTTAAAGGTCTGATGGTCTAGTGGCAAGAAGCTATACTGTAATGCCAAAGGTATGTGATTCAAATCAGTTGCTCCACATGAGAACAATGCACAATCTCTTCCCATGTCATTTACTACCTTTGAAAACCCACTGGAGGGCCAGCTATGGGTTGGTTTTAACTCAATAACACAGAACAACAACCTCAATAGTGACACAAATGGTCTAGCACATGATTCCTAACCAAAAGGACAGCAGTTCAAAGTAAGAGTTACTCTACAGGAAAAACACAAAACAAAACAAACAAAAAACCCTGACAATCTGCTTATGTAAAGATTACAGCCTAGGCTTGTAGTGTTAACAGAAAGATCAGCAGTTCAGTAGTACAAATCCACCAGCTCCTTTGTGGAAATAGATGAGCAGTTTCCTTCCATAAAGACTGGGTAAGCCTTGGAAAACTAAAAGGTTGCTATAAAACTGGTTTGGAATTTATTTAACAGTAGTATTTTGCTGTTGTTTTAAATTCTATGGGACAGTTTTATTCTGTCAAATGGAGTTCCCGTCAATCACAATCAACTTCAAAGCATACGGCATAACAATAAGCACCTTTTCAGTGATTTATTAAAAGATTTTATTTCCCTTCATCTATTAATGAACTTTGCCTACAATATTTTTCTTTTTTTAGTATAAATGTGGTATTATCATCACCCAAATTAGACATTTATATGGATTTGCGAGGGTTTACCCACTTGCCTACTTTCTCTAACAATCCTGATTTCATCGTCTCTTACGGTAAAGTGATGAGCTGCAGAGAGCAAGGACTTTAGGATATCACAGTCTAGATTATGTTAAGAGGAAACAATTGAACTAATTCTTAACATTTTCCCGTTCTATCTTCACATGAATCACCTCTATTGCATTTTAAGAAATTGTTTGTTAAATGATAATTTTAAAAGTAAATGTATGATATAAATAGAATAATGACTAAAAGTATAAAGATTAATTAGATCTATATAATAGATTAATTCAATCTATATAATACTACCTATGGATTTATCTCAACATCAAGAAAATTAAAATATTTACCACAGAACCAATAGGCAACATTATGGAAGATGTAGAAAAGATTAAAGTTGTCAAAGACTTTATCTTTCATAATTCACCTTTGCATAATTAACATTCATAATAGCAATAGTGAAATAATCCAAAAATGGATTCTGTTCTTGTTCTCTAAGGTGCTAAGGAGCAATGATGTTAAAGACTAAAGTAAGCCTTATCCATGCCATAGACTTATAATTTACTTGTTAGTGCTTCCAAAAGTTAGATAATAACTAAGGATGGCAGAAGAAATTGAGTTGTGTTGCAGAAGAGTACTGAATATCCCATCGACTGTCAAAAGAACAAATACATCTTGGTGAAAAAAGGCAACCAGAGTGTTCCTTAGAAGCAAGGATGGTAATATTTTGTCTCAGATATTAAGAATATGTTGTTAGGAGGTGCCAGTCTTTGGAAAAAAGTATACTTTTTGCAAAGGTGGAAGGCCAATGAAAGAAAGGAAGACCTTCAATGAGATGGATCGCTGAAGTGAATGTAACAATGGGCTCAGATAAATCAGAGATAATGAGAATGGGACAGGATAGGGAGTGGGGGGACAGATCCACTGTTCAGAGACTTGCTATGGAACCTAACAACAACAATGGGACCTAGTTCCATGGGACCTAACAACAACAACATAACTATGATTCAGCTTAAGAAAGGCTTTGTATTTTTCACTTAGGTTTCTTACATGTTCTCCCCTAGCAAATCATGTGCCCCTTAACTAAAAAATAAAAGATCTCCTGTTTTATTCTTATTAATCTTGGTGGTGGTTGTTTTTTTTTTAAATTTCATAATCTATCTTGCATACTCTGGGCGTGTTGCTAGGAAAGATTATTCCTTGGAGAAGATCATCATGCTTGGAAAGGTGAGGGGATGGCCAAGGAAGGAAGATTCTCATCCAAGTAGATTGATACAGTAACAGCAGCAGTGAACTTGAATCTGTCAGAGATTGTGAAATTAGCATAGGTTCAAATCTGTTGTCCATAAAGTCACTATGAGTCATACTTGACATGACAGCACCTAACAGTACCTGTTTTTATCTCTCATCCATTTTTCTTAATATTTCATGTTGTTGATAATTTCACCACCATTGTTTTATGTGTCATGGAGTCTATTCCGACTCACAGCAACCCTGTATAGGGTTTCTAGGCTATAATCTTGATTAAAGCAGATTATCAAATTTTTCATGGAGGCTTAGTGAGTTCAAATGCCTGCTCTTACAGTTGACAGTTGATCTTCTGACTAGTGTACCATCATGGCTTCCTATCTTTATGCTGCCTACTTTTTTATTGATAAACTTATTATCCTGAAATGAAGATACGTGTAATGTGAAGGTAGGAATCATTTATTTTTACCACCATGTATTAATCAACTCCCTGAAAATAATTTCAAGTGTCTCTATTCATTTTACTTTAGGTGAATGTTAGTTTGTAAGGTTGTGTTTTTTTTTTAATTATTTTTTGTTTTATACTGGTTTGCTTACAAAGTTCATATACATTGTATTCCACAGTATTCTTCATTTACATTGTGCTTCATACAATCATTCTCATGCATTATGTTTTATAAAGTTAATCACCATTGGACCTTGCCCATCATTACCCTGTCTTTTTATCCAGTTTCTTCCCTTTACTTCCCCCCACCCACCAAACTGTGCAGTCCTGTGATTTTGTCCCTACAAAACGTCACCCATCTGCTCCCCCCTCCCTTCCTTGAGTTCTCATACATGCTTCAATAGTTACTCTTCTATTTTTACAGTAATAGTCTTATGTAATATTTGTTCTATGAAATTGCATTCGTTCACTTAGCATAATGCTTTCCAGACTCTCCCAAGTTACATAGTATTTTTTGGGGATTGTTGCTCCCGGGTGCTGCACAGTATTCCATTTTGTGAATGTACAACAATTTTCTCAAACCATTCAGTTGTGCTTGGACATTTTGGATGTTTTCATGTTCTTGTGATGGTGAATAATACTGCTGTGAACATTGGTGTACAAATCTCCATTTGTGTCTCAGTTCTTATTTCCTTGGAGTAGCTAGAGCACAAGGAGTTTGTATGTTCAACTTTTTGAGGAAAGACCAAACTACCTTCCAGAGTAATTTTACCATTTTACAATCCCACCAATGGTGTATGAGAATTTCGACCTCTTTACATGCTCTGCAACAATTATTGCTTGCTGCCATGTTAAACTTTGGCACTGCTACTTGCCTGAGATGGTATTAAATTATGGTTTTTATTTGTATCTCTCTTAGAACCAGTGGTATTGAGCATTAATTCATGTGTCTGTTGGCTATCTGAATGTCTTCCTTGTGACAAGTCTTTCTATGTCCTTTGCCCATTTGGTAGGTTGGTTATCAGATTTTTCTTCTGGAGGCCCAGTGGTATTCTGTAAACTTTTGTTATAAAACCCTTGTCTAAGATAGTATTGTCAAACGTTTTTGCTCACTCGGTAGGTTTTATTTTAACCCTATTAGTAAACGTTTTTTTAGAACATAGAAATTTAATCTTTAGAAAGTCCCATTCATCAATTTTATACTCTCCAAATAGTGCATTTCTGTCTGTTTTTCAGCTTCTGAATACCATGAATTAGGCAGTCTAACTTTGATCCTAATGTATCTCTTGTGAACTTTATAGTTTTAGCTTTTATTCCCAGATCTCTGATCCACCTTGAATTGATTTTTGTGTATGGTGTAAGATGTGGATCCTATTTCAATTTTCTTCAAATGCCACTCAAGTTTTGCCAGCACCATTTGTTAAGCTTTCCCAGCACCATCTGTTGAAGAGGTTGTCATTTTCCCATTTGATAAATTTTATTTCCTTGTCAAATAACAGTTGATCATACTGTGCCAACTGGTATCATCATGATAGGTGAAGAAGAGATTGTTAACAGCTTCAGCTTGTTTGACTCCACAATCAACAATATTGGACCAGCAGCTAGGAAACCCAAAGACAAATTGCATTAGAAAAATCTGCTGTTAAGGACCTTTCCAGAGTACTGAAGAGATATGATGTCAGTCTAGTGATTAAAGTGTGCCTGATCTAAGCCCCATTCTTGGAAGTTACTTTTTTGAATCTGAGAGCTAGACAATGACTAAGTACGATAGAAGAATGAACGCGTTTTAGTTGTGGTGCTGGAGAAGAGTATTGAATATGTACTGCTAAGAGAACAAACAGATCCATTCTCTACAGAGGGTAAAACCCCTCTGCTTCCTGAAGGCAAAGATTTTAGAAGCTATGCCAAAGTTTGGGCATGTAGCCAAGAAGGACTGGTCCCTGGAGAGAAACATCATGCTTGAAAAGGTGGAGGAACAGCACAAGAGAGGGAAACCTTTTATAAGATTAAGTGACTTAATGACTGGCGTAATGGAAGTAGGTATGTCATAGTAACTGAAATTCGCTCAAGATGGAGTAAAGTTCAGAGCTATTGTACATAGGGTTGCTATGATTTCAGGTGACTTGAATGAATATAACAACAACAACAACAACTGTAAATGGTGCTTTCTTGGTTTTCTTTTCTGACTTTTCTTAGTAAATGTAGAGAAATTACACCAGCTTTGGGATATTGATCTTGTATTCTGCCAATCTACTAAATAGGTCTAATAGCTCTAACAGTTTGGCTTTTTTTTTAGTCTTTGGGGTTTACTGTGTACATTATCATATCATCTGCATATAACAGCAGTTTAATCATCTTTTTGCTGATCTCGATGCCTATTATTTCCTTCTCTTGTCGTATTGCCCTAGTAAGTACTTCCAAGACAATATAGAGGAGAAGTGGTGACAGTGAGCACCATTGTCTGATCTCTGTTCACAAGGAAAATGTTTTGAGTCTTTCTCCATTGAAAATGATATTGGCTCTTGGTTTTGCATACATATTTTCACTATGTTAAAGAAATTCTCTTCTCTTCCTATTTTTCTGAGTTTTCTAATTTGAAAGGGTTGATGGATATTGTCAATTGTCTTTTCTGCATCAATCACTAGGATCATATGGTTCTTGTTATTTGCTTTGTTAATGTGGTCAATTATGTTGATTGTTTTTCATATGTTAAACCACTCTTGAATATGTGTTGAGAATCTCACTTGATCATGATAAATTATTTTTTATGTGCTTTCTGATTTTATTGGCTCTGATTTTGTTAAAGATTTTTTGCATCTATGCTCATGGGAATTATTGATCTGTATATTCTTTTTTGGTAGTATCTTTGCCTAATATTGTTATTAAGATTATGCCTGCTTCATAGAATAACTCTGGGAATGTTCCTTCATTTCTATTTTTTTTTTAATTATTTAATTAGAATTGCTGACACATCTTCATTGAATGTTAGGTAGAATTCAGTTGTGAAGCCATCTAGTCGAGGACTTTTTTGTGTGTGGGAGAGTCTTTTTATGACCCACTCAATTTCTTCTTTTATCATGGGTCTGTTCATTTGTTCTACAACCGACTGTGTCAATCTGGGTAGGGCATGGATTTCAATGGATTTTTCCATTTCCTCTGGGTTTTCAAATTTGTCAGAGTTTATTGTTCTTGTTACATGCTGTCAATTCACTTGTGAGTCACATTGACCCTGTGTATGACATCTGTGAATCCTGATCTATTCTGTGACAACCTTAGTGTGTCTGACATACCTACCCTCATTTTCCAGTTACTGAATCAATCCATCTCATCAAGAGTCTTCCTCTCTTGTGCTGTCTCTCCACCCTTCCAAGCATGATGTCCCTCTCCATGATGTCCTTCCTTGCAACATGTCCAAAGTATACCAGACAAAGCTTCAGAATCCTTCCCCTCTAGGAGCAGCCTGGTGTCACCCTCTCAAGGATGAACTTGTTTGTTCTCCTGGCAGTCTATGATATATTCAATACTCCTCTCTAATACCACAGCTCAAAGACATCAATTCTCTATCATCCCTAGTTATATTCCAGCTTTTTGACACATAACAAGTAACTGTGAAGACTACGGCCTGGATCAGGTGCACCTCCGTCTCCATACTGACATTGTTGCTCTTCAGTACTCCGGAGAAGTCCCTAACAGCAGATTTTCCCAATGAAATTCTTCTTTTGATTTCCTGGCTGCTAGTACCTATAGTGTTGATTGTGGAACCAAGCAAGTTAAAGCTGTTCTAAATCTCTTCACTGTCTAACCTAATGCTGCCAATCAGCACAGTGGTGAGACTCTGTTTTCTTGATGTTGAGCTTCAATCTATATTTGTCAGAGTATACCTTTTCATAATATTGTGATATTATAGATTTAATTTCCTTGTTTTCTGTTGTGATGTCACCTCTATCATTACTTAAATGAGTTATTTGTGTCTTCTTTTTTTGTTAAGTTTGCCAAGTTTGGTCAATTTTATTGCCCCTTTAGAAAAACAAGTTCCTAGATTTTTTTGTAGTGTCAGTTGTTTTTTTTTGTTTTCCATTTCATTGATTTCAGCTCTTATTATTTCCTTTCATCTAGAGGCAGTGGGTTAGATTCTTGTTATTTTTCTCTTTATCAAATGCGGTGAGTTATATGATTAATTTTCCTTCCTTCTTCCTCTTTTATGTGTTTGTTTATTGGTACAAACTGCTTCCTAATGACTGCCTTAGCTGCATCCTAGAGTTTTCCGCACATCATATTTTCATTATAATTCATTTGGATTTTTAAATTTCATTCCTTATTTCTTCTATCATCCAACTCTGTTCTAGCAGAGTGTTAACTTACCTTCCACACTGGTAGATTTATAAGTTTTATTCTCTTGTGGTTAATTTCTAGTTTTATGGCATTTTGGTCTGAAAAGAGTTTAAATTGGGTGCAGTACTCAGACTGCATTCATAAGTTTGAGTTTGCTGGTTGTATAGTTTAGATCTTTTGCATCTCTGTTAAGTTTCTTTTGAGTTGACTTATCATTCAATGAGAGGGGTGTATTAAAGTCCTTTACTCCTTATGGTTCTTTTTTTCCTAAAGTCTATTTTATCAGAAATTAGTATTGCCACTCCTACTTTTTTGTGGATGACATTTAATTGGTATTTTTTTTCTCCAGCCTTTGATTTTGAATCTGTCTTTCTCTTTGTTTCTTAGATGTGTCTCTCTACAAAACACTCTTGTTTTGTTTGGCACCTAGGATGCTGGGAGCACACGGATCCCTAAATGGAGGGACTTTTCTTCAGGGAAGTTTCAGTCATCTCTCTCTCCACATGTAGCTGAAAGTGCTGGCTCTAGGGAAGAGTGTCTCACCTGATGGTGCTTTCTCTTCTGTAGTTTGTATTTTTAACCCATATGTTGGCATTCTAGTACATTTAATTTTCTATGCACATGCACAATATCCTCCAGGAAAGTGATTTTCAATCAAAACTGAATATGAAAATCCCAACAGAGGTCAAATAATCTTGACATTTTGCCTATACAATTTAATTTTGACTGGTTGATTAAATCACAATATCAGTAGGGAGTACTTCATGGTTGCCTAGATGTACTCAGAAATATATAATAGTGGACACATTACCTTCAAATTCTTTATAATTTTATCTTTAAATGTATCTTTTTAAATTGTGTCCAATGAAATATGACAGATTCATCAGGTCATACGAAACACTACTTTCTGTCTTTTGCCCACTTCCCTGAGATGGGAGGTGTTCTCAGCTACTTAACTCCTATGCCTTGATACACTTGATTCCATACCATCCTTCCTTTTAGATAGCTGTTGGAAAACCTAAATTTTATCATATGGTGTCTTGCAATTCATGGATGTAGATTTCCTTTGCTATCTTTCAATAATATTTTATTATTATTCTTTAGAGCCATAATTTCTCAATGGTAATGTTCTTTTATAGATTTGATTAGACATTTCCCCCTAGTTATTACTAGGAATTATAATTACTATAGTAAATCATGTCTTTTTAAGATTATGTCTTCCAACTATCTTAAGTTGGACTATAGTTGTCTTGTGCCATCAATTTGACTATGACTCATAGTGACCCTAAGTACAACAGCTCTAAACCTATCATGAGCAAATCTGTCTCTGACACCTCTACTCTCATTGTCCCCGTTACTGTGTCAATTCATCTTATCAATGGTCTTCATTTCCCACACTGTACCTTGTCCTTCCAAGTATGATCCTTCTGCAAAGACTGGTCCCTCCTGGCTATGTGCCCAATGTTTGTGAAACTGAGTCTCAAAATCCTTGCTTTCAAAGAGTAGCTTTGTTTCACCGTCTCCCGGACAGAACTGTTTGTTCTCCCGGCAGTTCACAGTTATGTTCAACACTTTTCTCCATCTCTACAACTGAATAACATTGATTCTTCTTCTATCACCCTTAGTTATTGTCCAGCTCTTGGATGCATAGTAAGTAATTGTTAACATTTTATTCTGTATGTAGTTGTATGTAGTGTACCTTAGTGTCCAGATTGACATTATAGCTTCTCAGGACTCTAGAGAGGTCCCTGACAGCAGACTTTCCCAATGTTATTCGTCTTTTGATATCCTGACTGCTGGTGCCAAGAATGTTGATTGTGAAACCAAACAAGCTGAAGTTATTAACAATCTCAATCTCTTCTTCATCTGTCATGAAACTGCTAACTGATGAAGGGGTTAGAATATTTGTTTTCTTGATCTTGAACTACAATCCATATTGAAGACTACAGTCCTTGACCTTCTGTAGCAAATGCCTCATGTCCTTTTCATTTTCAGCAAGCAAGGTTGTGTCATCTGGGTAACACAGGTTGTGGATATATCTTCCTTCAATCCTGATGCCAGATTAATCCTCATAAAGTCCAGCCTCCCAAATTCTCTGTTCTGCATATGGAGACAGGACACATCCCTGAGGCACTTCTTTTCTGATTTTAACCTTGCAGTGTTTCCTTGCTCTTTTCTAACAACTGCCTCCTGGTGCAATTATAAATTCCACATGAGCATAGTCACATACATGTTCTGGAATTTCTGTTCTTCTCAAAGTTAGTCACAATTTTTTATGATCCACGCAGTCAAATGCCTTTGCATAATCAGTGAAACACAGATAGATATTTCTCTTTTTTTACATAAATTTATGGATTTTTATACATTCTAACAAGCTATTGAATTGGCTTTTTAATATACATTATTATTATGTGCTTATTACTTATAATATTTCATTTTCTATTGAATGTTCATCCCTTTTTTTTTCCTTGAAAATGTCTAAAATTTACAAATTATAAAAAAATATCTTCCATTTTGTGGAAGACAGTGTAAGATTAAATAAAATTTGGAGATAATGAATATTGGAGAATTTTAAAACAGTCTAATTTTTAGTAGTGAAATATTTGAGAATTGGCATTTTGAACACTCAAGTAGGGACATAGATTTATTCTATTAAACCATAAATCAGATGTCTGGGAGGAATACTATTATGTATTATCTCTTGTGGTTTCCATTTGGTCCTGAAAAATTCATTCTTATCCAATTTGTTCCATTCTTTCACTTGAAATAGATTTGGGGGAGGATATTTTCTTTGAAAAAGAGGGAACTAACATAGCTCAAACCATATGAATACAGTTTGAGGGTTTGAGAGTAGTTTTAAAGTTTAATAATCATAAACTTATTGCAGGCAGTTTGGTGAGGGGTTTGTTGTGTTTTGTTTTGGTTTTTTTTAAACCGTGTTATTCATTAAGAACGTGTTAGCCTTCTAATCTATTTACTTTTATGCAATTCCATTTGCCAATAACCACTAGGAGAAAAAAAACAAAGCCCTCTTTGTTCCCAGTCTGCTTATTATCTTGCTTCTTGACCCTTATCTACTTTCTTCAAGCAACAGGCTTCTCTGTTGCATGGTTGAATCCATTTGTTTAATTTTGAAATTATGTACTTGTATAATTTAATTGTGTTTTTTACAGTTTTATAATAATCCAATTTCTTCTTGGCCTCCTATCTTTATTATAAAACTCTGAACATTGTAGTCATGAATTACTGTAAGTCTAGATCTTTCAAACCACTTCCTGGATCCTATTTCCCACTGCTTAACAGTGACCCCATGGCCTCTGAGTCCTTGATCCTTCCAGAGAGTGTGTAGTGTTTTCATAAATGCTGAGGAAAGCCCCACATACATTTCATCCTTCAGTTGCAGACAAGCTTTAGGGAGGATAGAATGAAAGGTATTTTGAGTTCTAAGTTAAACACTCTTAAGTTGCATCACACAAAAATAAGTCACATTCTGATAAACAGTTTGATGGTTGTGTTGGTAAGAAGGAAATTCTGTAGTCAAATAGATATAAAATGCAGTAAAGAAGGTATAATTATCTCTTTCAAGGTTGAAGCATTTATATATAATCAATCTTCCAAATTGTTTGTCAATTATATCTCTACCTATGTTGCAAAATTAGACATTCATCACTGGCAGAACATGGGACTGTGTCAATAGGGAAGTCATTGTGTTGTGCCTATGCTCAGTCTCTATCTTTGCTTCCATAGTTACTTTTCATGCCCATTGTCCAAGCATGGTGTGGCTGAAGCTACAGCCTGACTGCTCATTTGATAGATCACTAGTGTATCTGAAGGTTGAAGATTTTTATATCTTAAGTAAATGCCTGCCAGAAAGGTTCCACTACTGATGAAGTGTAGCATGTCAGGAGCTACATTTTCAAAGACAAATAGTCTTCCACTGATGTGGCTTTGCTCTAAAAATCT
Organism: Elephantulus edwardii; assembly: GCF_000299155.1. Taxonomy (NCBI): domain Eukaryota; kingdom Metazoa; phylum Chordata; class Mammalia; order Macroscelidea; family Macroscelididae; genus Elephantulus; species Elephantulus edwardii. The sequence continues at coordinate 3,866,815 of NW_006399874.1, forward strand.
GAAGGTTACACGTTTTTACTTTGATTTTAGGACTTTTCAGAAATAACAAATGCAATTCAGATAGTTTGAATGGGTTAGGTTTATAAAATCCTTGCTCTATAGTGCATAATCTACGTATTTGAATGACTTTGAATGACTCTACTTTAAAAAAAACACTCAAAAATATGACTGTGTAGATCCTAATAAATTATCGATAACACTGAGAAGAATGGAAAACTAAGAACATTTATTTATGCGCATATGAAATTGTTGTTGTTGTTATGTGCCGGAGTCGTCTGTGACTCACAACTCTATGTACAACTAAACCAATCTTATTATCTCTGATACATTTACCCCCATTACCCCAGTCACTAAATAAATCCATCTCATTGAGGGTCTTCCTCTCCTGCGCTGTCCCTCCTCCATCCCACGTGATGTCCTCCTCCAAGGAATAATTCCGCCTTGCAACTTGTCCAAAGTATGTCAGACAAAGCTTCAGAATCCTTGCCTCAAGGAGTAATCTGGCTTCACCTTCTCTGGGACGAACTTATTTGTTCTTTTAGTAATCCATAACATATTTAATACTCTTCTCCAGCACCAAAGGTCAAAGACACCGATTCTCCTTCTATCATCCCTAGTCATTGTCCAGCTTTCCAACACATAGCAAGTAATACCATGGCCTATATCAGGCACATGTTAGTCTTTAGACTGACATCATTTCTATTCGATACTTTAGAGAGGTCTCTGACAGTGGACTTTCTCAATAAAATTAATCTTTCCTTTTTTTGGCTGCTGGTACCAAGAGGGTTGATTGTAGAGCCAAGCAAACTGAAGCTGTCAACAATCTCAGTTTCTTAACCATCTATGATGATGCTGCCAATCAGCCCAGTGGTGAGAATCTATGTTTTCTTTATGTTGAGTTTCAATCTATATTGAAAGCTGCAGTCCTTGACCTTCTGCAGCAAACGCTGTAGTACTAAGGATATTATAGCTCATGTCAGATGGATCTTGACTGAAAGCAGACAGTACAAGAGAAATGTCTATCTGTGTTTAATTGACTATAGAAATGCATTTGACTGTGTAGATCACAACAAACTGTGGCTGACTCTCAGAAGAATGGGAATCCCAGAACACTTGATTGTGCTTGTGCAAACCCTTAGGTGAGGAGGAGGCCATCAGAACAGAGCAAGGAAACACCGCATACTTCAAAATTGGGAAGAGTGTACACCAAAGATGTGTCCTATCTTTTTTCAATCTATATGTGGATCAGATAATCTGGTAGGCAGGGCTCTATTAGGAGAAATGTGGCGTCAGGACACAACCTGTTATGTTGTTTTTGCTGTTGTTATGTGCCATCGAGTCGCTTGCGACTCATAGTGCCCCTATGTACAAGAGCTCTAAACACCGTTCTATCCTGTGCCAATCTCACAGTCTCAAATACACTCATTCCCACCACTCCACTAACAGAATAGATCCATCTCATTTAGGGTCTTTCTCTCCTTCATCACCCCTCCACTCTACCAACATGATGTCCCTCTACAAGGACCAGTCCCCCCTTGCTATATGCCCAAAGTATGTCAGACAAAGCTCCAGAATCCTTGACTCCAAGGAGCATTCTGGCTTCACCCTCTCTAGGACAAACCTGTTTGTTGTCCTAGCAGTCTATGATATATTCAAGACTCTTCTCCAGGACCACAGCTCAAAGGCATCAATTCTCTTTATATCATCTCTATTCACTGTTCAACTCTCCAATGCATAGCACATAATTGCAAAGACTATAGCCTGGATCAGGCGCACCTTAGTATCCAGCCTACGTCGTTGCTCTTCAGTACTCTGGAGAGGTCGCTCACAGCTGACTTTCCCAATGCAATTCATCTCCTGATTTTCTGGCTGCTGTTACCAAGAGTGTTGGCTGTGGAGCCAAGCAAACTAAAACTGTTAACTATCTCAATCTCTTCACCATCCATACTGATGCTGCCAATTGGCCCAGTGGTGAGAGTCTTTGTTTTCTTGATGTTGAGCTTCAATCCATATTGAAGACTGCAGTCCTTGACCTTCTGCAGCAAGCGCCTCAGGTCTTCCTCAGTTTCAGCAAGCAGGGTTGTGTCATCTGCATAGTGCAGGTTGTTGATGACTCTTCCACCAATTCTAATGCCACACTCCTCTTCGTATAGCCCATCGTCTCGGATAATCTGTTCTGCATAGAGATTGAAAAGGTATGGAGACAAACTACATCCCTGATGAACCCCCTTCTTGATTTTGAACCATCCAGTGTTACCTTGCTCTATTCTGACGACTGCCTCTTGGTCCAAGTATAGGTTTCACATTAGCACAATCAAATGTTCTGCGATTTCCATTCTTCTCAGAGTCAGCCACAGCTTATTGTGATCCACACAGTCAAAAGCCTTTGCACAGTCAGTGAAGCACAGATAGACACTCTTCTGGTACTCTGCTTTCTGTCAAGATCCATCTAACATTAGCTATAATATCCCTAGTACCATGACCTCTTCTAAATCCAGCCTGCACCTCTGGCAGTTCTCTGTTGACATATTGCTCCAAACGTTTTTGGATAATTTTCAGCAGAATCTTGCTTGCATGAGATATCAATGATATTGTTTGATAATTTCCACACTCTGTTGGGTCACCTTCCTATGGAGTGGAAACAAATATCGATCTTTTTCAGTCAGTTGGCCAGCTGGCTCTCCTCCAGGATTCCTGGCACAACTTAGTGAGCACATCCAGGGAAGCATCTATTTGTTGAAATAAATCAATTGGTATGCTATGTACTCCTGGAGCCTTGTTTTTTGCCAATTCCTTCAGAGCAACTTGACTTCCTCCTTCATCACCATAGGCTCTTGCTCATGTTATTTCACGGAATTCCTCTGTGTCAGCCATTCCTTCTGCGACAGTGACTCTGTGTACTCCTCCCATCTTCTTTTGATACTTCCTAGATCATTTAACATTCTACCTAAACTATCTTTAGGTATTGCCACCATGGCTTGAATTTGTTTTGCAACTCCTTCAGCTTAAGAAATGCTGAGCGAGTTTGGCTCTTTTGAATTTCCACACTAGCTCTCTGCACATTTCATTATAGTATCTTGCTTTGTCGTCCGGAGCTGCCATTTGAAATTTTCTGTTCATCTCTTTGATTTCTTGATTTCAACCTGTTATACATAGTCCAAACAGCAATTGTCCGCACACTACCAAGTTTAAAATCAGGAAAGGTATACGTCAGGATCACATCATTTCTCCGTATCTGTTCAATCTGTGCGAGGACCACTTCATCTGAGAAACTAGATTATATGAATAAAAATATGGCATCAACACTGGAGGAAGATCATTGACAATCTGGGTTATGGATATGACATATCCTTGCTTATCCAAATGAAGAAAATTTAGAGTACTTGCTGGAGAAGATAAAATTCTCCAGCCTTCAGTATATATTAAAACTCATTATCAAGAAATAAAAAATCCTTACCATTGAATCAACAGTCAATGTCATGATAGGAAGATAAAAAAGTTGAAGTTGTTAACATCTTCATTTACTTGAATTCAAAATCAACATCTATGAGAATAGCAGTCAAGATCTAATAACATTAACAACTAACTTTTTTTCTAAAGGAATGTTATTCTGCCTTAGGAACTGGACAATTGGGTTTATTTTTTTAATGCCTTCAAGACTATAAACATTTATGAGTTTCAATACTTTTATAAAGCCAATCATTTCAATAATCTTAATTGGGAATAATATTCCCATTATTAATTAAGAACTTAATGATTACAAGTCAACATCAAGTAAATGATTGACATGGAATTCTTGGCTGTCAAAACTAAATCCTTGGAATATCTAGAGAATTTTTAAAAAGTTATTTTATCTTGTTTGAATAAATATTTACAAGTCACATTGTGCTTTCTTTCAATCATTGAGACACATTTTCTTTAATAGTATTCATGCAATTTATATAAATAAAAATATAATTTATTTTAAAGGTATAGATGTTTTATCTTATCTCCAGAAATAGTAATTCTGTCAGTAGAAGACACTCAGTAGAACTCAGATAACTTTAAGAATAATAATTAAAAAAAAACACACAGGTGTTTCTGATTTTCAAGCCAGTTTGGGAACCATATCTTAATCCACATGTGGGGAAAACCCAGTCACCAGTCATAGGTTCCAGAACCTCTTTATGCTCACACCTCTCAGGGAATGGAAAACGTCTGTTCTCAGAAATGCAAGACTAACACCATGCAGCTCTGAAGATTATTTGCAGTGTCTTAACCAACTGTTGGAACTGTTGGTATGTGTTAGCCTCTCAGTAAATAGCAAATGAATGAACGAGCCAAAATTTACAATACTGCTATGGCAACCTTCTCTGCTGAAAATATTTTTCTTTTCCCAATTTCAGTTCTCCTAACAGTACAACCTTCCTATCAAGAGCTAAAGTCCTTTATATTCCCAAGGAAGTTTCATTGCAAATAGTTAAGCAAAGAGAATCAAATATTAACAAGACCAGGTTGCTACTGCACACTTTAATGAAAACCTTTCAAACCCCTTATTTTTCCCCCCTTGCTTTTCCTCTTTGTAGATCTACTTTCAAAAATGTCTGAATAATAGAAAACTGTTTTAGAGTTTTATATTGCTGGTGATATTGTAAAGAAGCAATTGATTATAACCAATTTTTGCTCTTAAATGTATACATCTCCTCTAATGATTTCTGATAGTGTTAGCGGGGCCTGTTAGTATGACAGATTCTTCCCTATATAGTCAAGAAGCCATCTGGTTTTAATGTATTATTACTATAAAACTTGTAAAATATGTATAGTCTTTTTAACAGCTTATGGACATGGTCTTTCTGATTAGTACCTATTTTAAATATTTGCCTTCTTTTTTGTGACCCTATATTTACCCTTGTGTCTATTGATTTCTTGTCTTTCATACCAGGATTTCTAAAACTATCATTTTATTCTCTCACTTGCTTACATTTAATGGATAGATTACTTAGGCCACCGGAGCTCAATGAAGGAGTGACTCTAAAATGAACTTTCCATTACTAAATGGTTTTCTAGAAAGTTCTTTTGAACACAGGTGCACACCACAAATGCACATTGCATGGAAGTTTAATAGGATTCCCCCTCCCCCCCCCAACACCAAGTACAAGTTTAGAATTACTTTTAACCAAATAAACATTGTGGGAAATTGATTCATTCAGGCCCAAATTCACTTTTAATCATTTTTCTTCTTAATTTTTTATTGTCATCTGAACAACTAAATCAGTTGTGAAGGATGTTCCTATTGAAAAATTGTCTTTTTCTGCCTCATTTCCATCTCATGCATACACACACACACACACACACACACACACACACAGCCTTCACTTATAGCCAGTTCATATACTCTAGTATTCCAGGAGCTTTACATTAAGTTTTGGCTTTAAATAACTCACTTCATCTAGCCAAAACCACTGACTTTTTCTTGGTTTCTATACAAAAACCCTAATTCAAGTGCAGTTTCCTTCAAATTCAGCCCAGGTGTTAAAAATGTCTCTTGGTTTTCCAAGGAAGAGTCAATAGAAATTTTCTATTCTTTATTCATATTTATGTCACAGGTCCTAAACAGTCCGTATTTTCTAATTTTTGGATCAAAGTGGCTCCATGGTGAATTTGTAGTTCATCAAATTCATAGACACTCACTTATAAGTGTATGCTTTTCCTTTTAGAAATCAGTGGTTATTCCTTTAGGAGTTTGTTTTTCATTATTTGCAAACTCTTTTGAATTCTTCAGAGAACAGACTTGTGTGCTTTAAGTTAGCATTAAAAGAAATAATAAAAACAAACTATTTCTTTAAAATGAGTTTGGTTGCCACCCAATGTAAAAATTCAGTTCCACAAAAAATTCTATAATATTTTGGTTTTATGCTATTTAACAAGAAAATTTTTATCTTTTTGTGGGTTGGGTCTTTAATTATGTCAAGGTATTTAACTTTTATTAGCTTTCAATCTAAAAATTTAGCGTGAACACTTCATCTCTTCAAAAACGATTTGGGTGGCATGGAGGCAGTCACATCTGACCCTCATTAGCTCCACAAGGGGAGAGTCCCTATACACAACGTTTTCAGCACAAAATGAATTTTCCTGAGGTCAAACATGTGCCCACATTCCCACATCCACTGCTATAAATTCTAACACCAACTCATTCCCAAGGTTCTCACTGCTTTTAATTGAATCCACTAATCTCTTGCAATAGCCACACAGAACTCACAAGGTTCACAATTATGGAGCCTGATCTTCCCTAACCAAGGAAAGTTAAAAAGTTATAATTAAGTCTAGAAACAAGATCCTCTTCAGTCAGGACAGCTCCTCAGGTTTAATTCATGGCTTTAATCCATGGCTCTGGGTAAGTGCTCCAAAGCTATGAGTTTTGAATTTTCCTTCACTTCCCAGTACTCCAGCAAGTTGGTCAAAAGCAACCAGCTCTGGCACTTGGCCCATGGGGGAGCCATCTCTTTCTCGTGATGCTCTCTGATTCTCTGAAACTGTTGTTACTGCAACTGTTGCTCTCATCTAGTTCCTGGGAGGATTCATGCAAGAATCTCTGTTTGCAATTCCTGGTAGTAAGATTCTCATTTTTCTGCCCCCAATCTGCTCAATTTAAACTTGACAAGATGGCAAGACTGGTTAATTTCATCATTAGTAGTCCACACACCTTTTTGCATGTTCCCCCTCAAAAGGTGCTGTTCACCACTGTTGTAGAATGGGACTGTCCTTGGGGTTAGGGAGACATTATGCTGAGTGAAATATCCCAGTCACAAAAGGACAAAAGGTGCTGTTCACATTATTTGCATAATTAGCATAATCTCATTCAGTCATTGTAGTAAAAATTAAAGCCACTAGATTAGAAAAGTCATTTTTAACAATTAACCAACTGCACTACATTTTCCCCTACCCTTTTCTTCCTGCCCCACTCTTGACTTTTATTAAAAATTATGATCAGCAACACTGCCTAATAGTAAAATGTCATTCTTGAAAGTTCTGTGGTCCGTAGAATTGATTCTGACTAAAAGTGACCTAACATGATTGAGTTGGATTGCCTCATATGATTTTTAGGTTGTAGAATTTTTGGGAGCAGATCATATTTGTGTTTTACCAGTTGAGCCAATAGTGAGCTTTAATTTACCACATAAGTTCTTCATTATTGTTTTACCAAAGTTAATGAACATAATTAGAGACTACTGCCTTAGAGACACAATATAGAATCAATAAGTAGCATTAAAATAATTTTTCCATCATTTATAAGCTAAAAAAATCATGAACAAAATGCTTATCTTCCTATGCTCCTTTTATATGTGAAATGGAAATATACAGATCTCATCAAGTGGGTCTAAAGACTTTATTGGTTGTCACATAAACAAAATCTGTCACATAAAAACTCATTACTGTGGAATTAGAACCAACTCTTAGATGACCCTCCATTGGTTTGAACAGCCTTTGGGTGAGACACACAACTTCCTACAGACTGCCTCCAGAGCTTCCTAAACATAACACTCCATAAAAATTAACTCTTACTACAGACTTTTTTGAAAATATATTTTAATTGTGATTTTAACAAAAGAGTTTACAGAAAAGTTAGATTTTTATTCGTTCACTGTTGCACATTTTACCTTCTCTTGATTTTTTTTTAAATTTACAAAATTAGAATATCATCTCACTCCAGTTACAGTGGTAAAGTTTAATAGGGCAGCAAGTGATAAATATTGGAGATGATCTGGCAAGAAAGGAACTCTTATACATTTCTGGTGGGATTGTAGAAGGGTACAACCATTCTGGAAGGTGGTTTGACACTTCTTCAAAAAGCTTAACATAGAAATTCCATATGACTCAGCTATTCCACTACTTGGCATATACCCTGAAAAAATTAGAACTGAGGCACAAAGAGAGATTTGTACACTAATAGTCATAGCAACATTATTCACCATCACAAAAACATGCAAACAGCCAAAATGTCCAACCACAAACAAATGCACTGAGAAATTATAGTACCTTCAAAAATGAAATACTACACAGCATGCAGGAGCAATCATTTTGTAAATTGTTACAGACTTTTCTGGAGTAGGAGAATCTTATAAACCAACACATTATAATGTCACAAAATGTTCAAAAAAACCTGAGAATCATTTCTGAAAGTACAAGATGTCATAAGTTTGAAGATAAATAGATTTCAAAACCTAAGTAAAAAATCACCATTTTTATGCAAAAATGTATAAAAATTTAGACATTTTATAAAGCTTATTAAAAATGTTAGGAATGATTAGATATTCAAAGAAATTTATAAAGAAATATACAAGGACACCATACATACCATTCAATATCTATCAATGTTATTTTTTTAAAATTCATTTAATTGCTTTTTGGGTGGAAATTTACAAAAGAAATTGGTTTTCCATATAATAATCCATGCATAATTTGTTTTGTGACAGAGTTGTACAATCTTACAATATAATAACACTCTTTACACTTCATCCCCATGTTTCCATTTCAATTCATCTTTCTTTCCTATCCTTTACTGCTTTATCGGCTTTACCCTGGGTAAATGCTTACCCTCGTGGTCTAGTATGGTTGGTTGTTCTAAGTAAGGAGTGCATGTCTCCCTCGTATTATTGTTCGCCTCATAGGCTTGTCAGTGTTTGAAAGTTGAGCCATGGGGATAGGTTTGGTTCCATCCTGAAGATTTCTACAGACCATAGTTATGGGAGTTCCACTAGTCTCTATCATATCATTAAGCCTGATATTTACTCTTAGATTGAGTGTTTGTTTGTTGCTGGGGTTTTTTTCTCACATATTTCTCCTACTCTATCCTTGACTTCTCAATATGTCTCTTTCAGAGTGATAAGCATTGATACCCAAACATCATCTATCTAGTTCTGCTGTCAGGGTCATAGCAGCTGGGGTTTACAAGACCCCTTAGTTCTGTGGATTCATTGTTTCTTTGTGTCATTACCTTTGTTCATTCTTTGTTCCAGAGATGAAGAGAACAATAGTTTTACCTCAAATTACTGGTCACAAGTTTTTAAAACTTGTATGCATGTAACTGGTTTAACCTTTGTTGCCTTTTCACCTTAGTCTTTGTGACTTCCTTTGTCTTGACCATTTTATGCTGATCTCGCTCTTATTGTGCATTGCCTTTTCCTTTAGTAAGAGTCTAACCTCTGGCTAGTCATATACTCTCTTTCCTTCACCCGCTACTGGTATGATAAAAAAATATTTGGGGATGTGTGTGTGTGCAAATCTTCTCTTTACCTTTTAATAGTAGTGTTTCTTTACTTTTTAATAGTAGTGTTCTCATACAATATTTGTCTTTTTGTAAGTCATTTCAGTCGGTATAATATCCTCTAAACTCATATGGTAGAGATATTTCATCTCTTCATTGAGTATCTTTAACATTGTCTAGTAGACCAGTGGAATACATCCTGGAAGCTCTAGTGGCGTAGTCCAAAGAGAGTTGCACTGCTAACCCCCAAAGGAGCCACTCTGGTGGATCAAACTCTCTAGTGGCTTCATGGGAGAAAGATGGGAAATTTTCTGTCCATTTCCCCCCCCCCGAAAACCCATTGGAGGATCTGCTGTGAATTGGTTCTGACTCCACAGTAACGACTTTGAGTGAATATATCAATGGGTGTACTATAGTTCCTTGTGATGAGATTGCATATTCTATAGAATTGAGTATTCTTAAGGAAGAACAATACTATGGTTGACCATTTACAAGCCATTGTAAGATGTTTTCAATTACTTAATACAATATTCATCTGTTATTTTAAGTGAACTCTTAAGTAGGCTCTTCATCAATAACTTTTAGTCTGTTAACAGGAACAATTAATCATAAACTTTATTGTTTGAGACAATTAGGGCTCAGCTTGAGATTTACATTCCTGACAAGCATCAAAAGAATGCTCATTTTGTTTACTTAGTATTTAAATATATTTAGTACATAAAAATAAAAATGCACATGTGAAATAGACTATATATAAAAATTCTTATAAATAAGATACATAAAAATAGCCTTGGTGGCCTAATGGGGAGAAGCCACACTGCAATCCTCAAGGGTCATGGTTCAAATTTACCCACTGCTCTGAGAGAAGAATGGGCACTCTCCTCTCATGAAATTTCCTGCCTTTGAAAGTTCACTAGAGAGTCAGCTATAAATCAGCTGTGCGTCAGTCCCAGGTAATTTACTGGTTCTGAAAACCCACTGAAGGGTAAATAATAAGCAACTATAGATACAATATTATATAATTAATATATAATGTGTGTGTGCATGTGCACATGGATATATGAACCTATCTGCTACTGACTAATACCAGTCCATAGCCATGCCCTAGAACTAATTCCAACTCATGAAAGCTTACCATTGGGTTTCTGAATTAAGACATTTTTATTAATTTTAATGAAAATTTACAGAGATTTAGGGTTTCCAGTCATCAACTGTTGCACTTTTCTGCCTACCACATCCCTTCCCCCAATTCACTCTTCTTGAAAAATAAAACCTCTTTCATTGTTCTACAATCGCTCCCGCCCCCAGTCCACTCCACTATGCAGCCTTCATTCTGTACTTCTATAATGACAATGATACTCAATCATATATCCCTTTTAAACAGTTTTCTCCCTCATCTGTTTCTGTGCAGTATACATCATTCCTCCCCTCCTTTTCTGTCTTCCCTCAACCCTGATCAGTCCCATTTTACAATAGTGGTCTTATACAATATTTGTCCTTTTTTGACTGAGATATTTCACTCAGCATAATGTCCTCCTGGGTCATCCATTTTGCAAAATATTTCATGAGTTCCTTGTTTTTCAATGGTGCATAGTATTCCATTTTTGAGCTTCTCTATCCATTCGTTTATTGATAGACACTTGAGTTGTTTCCAGCTCTTTGCTATTGTGAGCAAAGCTGCAATAAACATGGGTGTGCATATATCTGCCTGGGTGGCAGTTATTATTTCTTTAGGATAAATTCCTGTAGTGGAAATCCATTGATACTGTGTCACCTTTTGGGAGTGACATCTTGCTTTGTACTTGTGTAGTGTATTAGATAGCTTGCTTTCTTCAAGACATTGACATCTTCTTGATCTGAAGACAATGCTCTAGAAATCAGTTGAGTAGCTACCCAACTTGTATTTTTCTCTGAACTTCTCACTCAAGGGAAAGTTCAGTTCAGAGCCTGTGAGAACAACCTCTTGTAGGTAAGTCAGATCAAGGTACTCTGGATTAAAGGCAAATTTATTGACTGGATGTGTAGGCATAGGGATGGAGCCGAATGGGGTGGGGCAGGCACAGGGGTGGTGCAACCACAGGAGTGTGGTGACCACATTGACAGGTTAACAATTTGTAGGATCTCACTCAGACCTCAGATGTTCAAGTGTGCTCACGATTGAGGTCCCTACTCAAATTCCAGCTGTCTGTCTCCTACTCAGCAGTTCTCACTCAGTGCTCCCTGCCCAGCAACCCTTACCCAGGTGGGACCTGAGAAGACTCAGTCAAATTCCCACCAGCCCACTTGTTCCTGGGTAGAGTCATGCAGGTCCTCTGGTGGCCATCTCTATGCAGCTTGCTATTCTTTCAGCTCTTCACACTGCACTCTCCACCACTGCCAACTTGGAATCTCCAAGAAATTTTTTAATTATTTTTTTTATTTGAAGTAGATAATCTTAATGAAATAAAATGACTTCAACTTTCTTTTGTGGAGCAGATTGTTCTTGTGCATGGTGGAGTTGGGACAGACCCATACTTGACCATCTTGTGAGTTTTCAGAGACAAGGAATAGCATGGGAGGAGATTGTCCATCATTCCCCAAGGAGTAGTTGGTAGATTCGTACATATGCTTTTAGCTTTGCAGTACAGGTCCTTACCACCAGGCCACCAAAGCTTCCCACTGGAGTAGTTAAGGGGTTTAAATTTTTATTAACTGTCTAACACTTAACCAACAGAATAATGTTGTTGTTTGGCACTGTCAACTCAAAGTCAACCCCTAGCAAAACTATCAACAACAGACCTAAATCCTATCCTATCCTGTGCTATCACATAATTACCCCTAACGCATTTAACTCATTGCAGCAGTCCCTGTATCAGTTCATCTCATTGAAAGTCTTTCTCTCCATCACTGACCTTCCATTTTTTGAAGAATGAAGTCTCTTTTCAATGTATAGCCTCTCCTAACAACATATCCAAAGAGATAATGCTTTGCTCTCCTTTGCACCCACAGAACACTCTGAGTGCACTTTCTCCAAGACTTAATTGTTTGTTCTTTTGGCAGTCCATGGGATATTCAGCAATCTTCTCCAACATCACAACTCAGAAGTGTCAGTTCTCCTGTCACCATTATCCATTGCCCAGTTCTCAGATGCATAGTAAGTGACTGGAAAGTCTGTGGCATGAATCAGACATACCCTAGTCCTAAAGTGATATTGTTACTCTTCAGTATTTTGGAGACCATCTTGACAGCAGATTTCCAATGCTGCATGTCTCCCAATCTCCTGATTGCTGTTAACAAAGGTGTTGACTATGGATCCAAGCAAGATGAAGTTGTTGATAGCTTCAATCTTTTCTCCATCTATCATCATGTTGTTTATTGGCCCAGAGGTGAGAATTTTTATTTTCGTGGTTTTGAGCTGTAATATATATTGAAGATTGCAATCATTAACTCTTTCCACTAAGTGTCTCAGATCCTCCTAGCAGTTAGCAAACAAGATCGTGTCATCTTCATACCTAATATATCATGTAAGTCTTTATATACAATAAATATTTATATTAATATATTTATATGTTGTTGTGTTTTTTATGTGCCATTGAGTCACTTGCAACTCACAGTGACCCTACGTGCAAGAGCCCTAAATCCTGCTTTATCCTGTGCCGACCTCATTGTCTCTAACACACCTACTCCCACTACCTCAATCACTGAATCAATTCATCTCATCGAGGGTCTTCTTTTTCTGCACAGTTCCTCCACTGTCACAAACATATTGTCCCCCTCCAAGGACTGTTCCTTCCTTGCAACGTGCCCAAAATATGTCAGACAAAGCTTCAGAATCCTTGCCTCCAAGGAGCAGCCCACTTTCACTCTCTTAAGGACAAACCTGTTTGTTCTTCTAGCAGTCCATGGTATATTTAACATTCTTCTCCAGTACCACAGTTCAAAGACACCAATTCTCTTTCTATCATCCTAGTCACTGTGCAGCTCTCTGACGTACAACATGCTATTGCAAAGACTATAGTCTGGATTAGGCACTCCTTACTCTCTACCTTGACATCATTGCTCTTCAGTACTCTGGAGAGGTCCCTGACAGCTGACTTTCCCAATGCAATTCGTCTCTTGATTGTCTGGCTGCTGGTACCACAAGTGTTGACTGTGAAGCCACGCAAACTAAAACTGTTAAGTGAGAATCTTTGTTTTCTTGATGTTGAGCTTCAGTCCATATTGAAGGCTTCAATTCTTGACCTTCTGCAGCTAGTGCTTCAGGTCCTCCTCAGTTTCAGCAAGCAGGATTGTGACATCTGCATAATGCAGGCTGTTGATAAATCTTCCACCAATCCTGATGTCACATTCCTCCTCATAAAGCCCAGTGTCCCAGATGTTATCTTCTGCATATAGATTGAAAAGGTATGGAGACAGAATGCATCCCTGGTGGACACCTTTCCAGATTTTGAATCATGTTGTGTTTCCTTTCTCTGCTCTGATGACTTCCTGTTGGTTCAAGTATAGGTATAATATTTATATATTAACATAATATTTATATATTTATATAATATTTAAACATGTATACAATATTTCTATATTAACATAATATTTATATATTTATGTAATATTTATATGTAAGACACATCTTTGTTTTAGATACTGGGTGTTACTGTGTCTTTAAACTGTTAGAGCAGAAGTCCACAAAATTTCTTAAAATTATTCTCAAAATCTTAAGAACTAATTTCCTGTTCATTACTGGATTCATGCAATCTATATCTAGATCAGAATCTGTTACCTGAATGGAACAAGGGAACACTGCATTGTTTAAAATCAGGAAGACTGTGCATCAGAGATGTATATTTTCTCCATACCTATTTCAATCTACACTGAGCAAATAATTTGTGAAGAAGCTGGACTGTATGGAGAAGAACGTGGTACCAGGATAGGAGCAAGACCCATCACTAACCTGTGTATGCAGCTGATACAACCTTCCTTGGTGAACGACTTGAAATGCTTACAACAGAAATCAAGAACTACAACCTTCAGTATGGATTGCATTTCAACATCAAGAAAACAAAGGTCCTCACCACAGGGCAAACAGACAGCATACAGATAGATGGAGAAAGGATGGAAGCTGTCAACGATTTCATCTTACTTGGATGAACAATCAGCATTTAGATTTTGACAGTCAGGAGACCAGGAAATATATTGTATTGGGGAAAGTCTCCAGTAAGGGATCTCTCCAAAATCCTCAAGATTGATAATGTTAGCTTGAAGACTCAGATGTTCCTGATTCAGACCGTGATCTTTTCAAACAACTTCTATGCATCAGAGACCTGGACAATGACCAGGGATGGCGGGAGAAGAATTGGTGCCTTTAAATAGTTGGTGTTTAAGTAGTATTGGTGCTGGAAAAGAATACTGAGTATCGCATGACTGTCAAAAGAACGAACCAATATGTCTTGAAAAAAGTGCAGCCAGAGTGCTCTTTGAAGGCAAAGATAGTGAAGCTTTGTCTCTCATATTCTAGGCATGTTGCTAGGAATGGCTTTTTCTTGGAAAGTGACATCATACTTATAAAGATGGAGGGTCAGCAAAAGAGAAGACCCTCAACAAGATTGGTTGATGTAGTGACTATTGCAATGGGCCCAAATGTGTCAGGGATGATAGGATGTCAGAGAATGGGACAGTGACTGCAGCTATTGTTTCTCAGAGTCAGTGAGGATGGCACAGGATAGGACGGTGTTCAGGTCTATTGTTCATAGGGTTGCTTTGAGCTATACTCTACTTGACAGTGTCTAACAGCAATGACTAAAGTGGGTAAGGAATTGTTTTGCCAACTCAGAGGCAAGTGTTTAGAATCCAGCAGCAACTGTGGGAGAAAATGGACTATCACCTTCCTTGCAATTTACAGCCTCTGTAAACTCACTTGGAGGATCAGCCATGAGTCAATTCTGACACAACAACAATGCATTTATATTGATTTGAAAGGTTAACTGGAGAGGGCTAAATTTTTGAAGATGAAATGTTTTTCCATTAAGCTGTCTGACTTGTCAATATTTGCAACTCTAGGCAACTTTAGGTCTGGAAGTTGTTATCTGTACTAGAACTCTGTAGATGCAAAAAATCTTGTTTGCCTGATTTTCTAAGGGTAACAACAAGTAATTAAGATATATTTACAAGTTAGCCTGCTTAGAATACTCCATTACCTTTCTGATGTTGTGCTTGAGGCTAACAAGAAATACACTAATCTTTATAATTGAGAGTAAGAGCCCCCACCAGGGCTCTGTGCACTTGCTCAGAAAGGAATGAACCTCAGGGATTGATGGCCTTCAGACATCCTTACTTGACTTAGAGAACTATAAAAAGAATGAATGACTAAGGGTCAGATTTTTTAAAGCATTGTATCAATATTAACAGAACAAAAGTCTGATTATTCTTTCTAAAACAATCTTGCTATCTGACAAATACCAAAGAAAATTTTTATGGATGTACTTCCAAAGTCATGGTATTGTGAAATCATGACAAATAGAAAAGCGAAGTTATGTGAGTTCAAATAATATAATGAATTTTAAAGAAATACTTAAAAATATACGTGCCCTGTGATCCCCCCCCCCACCTATCCTCACCCCTCTGGTTCCATCACTTTTCTCCTTAGACTCCTATACACGTTTTACTAGTTATGCTTCTATTTTTACAGTAATGGCTTTATGCAGATTGTCCTATGGAGACTGAGTTAGCTCACTCAGTATAGTGCTGTCCAGTGTCTCCCAAGTTATAACAGGTAGAAGGAGGCAATGAAGAAAATGGGAAAGATACAGCAGGAACCTGAAAAGATGGGGTAAAGGTGGGCATAGTTCAATGGTGATTAATTTTCTAAAACATAATATTTGGGAATGATTGAAACATAAGGTCAATGAAGGAAAGTGTGAAACACAATGTCTATACTTACCTGGCAGAGGAAACACCATGATCAGGCAGGTGGTTTTCCCAGGATGAGGCTCACCCATTGCACTTGGGGTGTGCTGACCCCTGCGATTTCCCCAAATGCGGGAAACTCGACTGCATAATTTGTGGTAGTGGGGGACTGCGTGCGCGCTATCCCCTTTAAAAAAAAAAAAAGAAACACAATGTCTAAAAATTTTGTAAAAAATGAAACAAAACAAAATACCACAACAAACAAAAAATAGGTGCTTACACTTTAAAGGTATGCCTTGGCTATGAACCTGAGGTTACTTGAATTTTGTTTAATCAAGTTCTTAAGACGTAATTAAGTGCTTATTGTGGGTAAGGAAGTATTGCATATATTTTATGTCTTAATTTATTTCATTTTCACAAGCAAACTATTAATTAGGTGCTCTTTATTTTATCCCAAATCAAAATACTGTTCTTGTTGTTAGAAGCTTCTGAGGCTAATAAGCTATCTTATGAACAGCTGACATGAATTTTGCCCTACTTTCCTCCATCTTCAAGATCTTCCCCAAGTTCAAGCTCATTGTTATAGTCTTGTTATCAATATACATTGTTGAGGGTCTTCCTCTCTTTCATTGACTATCTTTCCAAGAATGATATTTTTGTCTAAGGATAGACCATCCATGACAACATTATCAAAGTATATAAGATGATGTTTCACCATCTTTTGCTCTAAAGAACACCTGGTTGTATTTTCTCTAAGACATGATGTATTCAATGTGCTTTCCAATACCACAATTCAAATTCATCTATGGTTCTTTGAGTGTTTTGTTTGTTTGTTTGTTTGTTTTTTAAATTCATCATCCAACTTTCATATGCATAAGAAATAATTGAAAATAACATTGCTTGGGTCAGGTGAACCTTAGTGTTTAAACTGATATCCTAGATTTTAGTATTTTTTAAGAGGTCTTTGAAAACAGATATTCCTAATACAACTGTCTATTGATTTCTTGATTTCTGATACTATGGGTGCTGATTATGGAACCAAGTAAAATGAAATCCTTGACAACTTCAATATTTTCTCCCTTTATGCCTATTGGTTCAGTGGTGAGGATTTTTAATTTTTTTGTATTGCTATGTAATCCATATTGAAGCCTTTATTCTTTGATCTTCTTTTTTTATTTTATATTTTTTTAAATTTTATTTTATTATTTTTGTGTGTGTGTACCGTCAAATCAGATCTGACTGGTACAGGAGGAGATTGCCCCTCCTTCCCCGGCAGAGCATCTGGTGGATACGAACCGTGCACCTCTGGGATTGTAGTTGCAGCTTCTTGCCACTAGGCCCCCAGAGCTCCCCTCTTTGATCTTCTGAAGCAAGTGTTTCAAGTCCTCCTCAGCAAGCAAGGTTGTGTCATCTGCATAACACAGGTTGTTGATGAGTCTTCCTTTAATCCCGATGCCACATTATTCTTATATAACCTTGTTTCATGAATGATTTGCTTAGATAAAGATTGAATAGGTATAGAGAAAGTATGCAACCCTGACACATACCTTTTCTGATTTTAAACCACGCGATGTCCCTTTGTTTTATTTGAACAAATTCTTCTTGGTCTATGAACAAGTTTCACATGAGCACAATTAAATTTCTGGGATTCTTATTATTCTCAACGTCATCCATAATTTTTATTATCCAAACTGTCAAACACCTGTGTGGAGTAGGTCACCACAAGTAAACATCTTCCTGATACTTCTGCTTACAGCCAAGATTCATGTGACATCAGCGATGACAATCATTCCACTACCAGTTCTGAATGCAACTTTTAATTTCTGGCAGCTTCTTGTTGATGTCCTATTCTAGATACTTTTTAATAATCTTCATCAAAATTTAATTTACATGTGGATAACTTTAAAAAAATGGGAATAAATATGACTCTTTTCCAGTTGATTAGCCAAGTAACTGTCTTCTACATTGAATGATAAAGTCACAGACAAGTTAGTAATTTAATGGCAGTAAAGATAGACTTTTACTAAGCTATTAGGGGCAACAGAAACCATAATTTTTTAAAACTGTAATATACTACTCTCTTCCAATGATGTGAAATTTATTATTTGGAGTTGGATATAAGTGTCATATTACTTAGGAAATATGTGCGTATTAACCAGGAATTGGTTGAAAAAAATGTTTTTCATGAGAAGTCACATATTGCTATATAAAAAACCAACAGCTTAGGAAACAAGTTTTGTCCCTTAATCCATCATAATTAGTATAGTGACAGAAAGGAAATAAATCATTCTGTCCTTACACCTTATGTTTCTTATTTTTAAAATTTTTATTTTAGAGTAAACAGAAAAAGATAACTTCTTTTTTAAAAATGGTTGCTTTCAAGTAGATTCTGACTTATAACAATCCATAAACATCAAGGCAAAACTGTGCTCCAAATGGATTTCTATAGTTGTGATCTCTCAAGAGACTGAAAAGATGCCCTTCCAAGGTGACTCTGAGTGAATGTAAACCACCAGTCTCTGAGTGAGTAATCATGTGTTTAACCATGCAATATCAAGAATCCTTTAATAGTTGTTTTACACACACACACACACACACACACACACACACACACACGTCAAGTTGTAAATGTGCTCAAGTATTCTTGAATTATGTGACTGAGAATATTTTTGAGGTCATTATCATTTTGGGTAAACTTCCACACTCTCTTCACATCAGTCTATATCTGGAGTGAGGCATTTTGGAATTTTTTTAAATGCCAACAAAATAAATAATTTGCCAAGATCTTCTGCTTTATGTGGTTATTTCATAAAATTTTAATATAATCATATAAAGTAACATAATATATGAATCATATTACTTTATATGATTATATGAAAAATTTAAGAAAGATTGCATCTTTTATTCTGGGCCTTAAGAAAATGTTCATTTCTTCAGAGATCTAAATTGAGATTTAGAATGAAAGAACATCCTATATTGTTGGATTGCCTTTCTTTCTTTATTTTCCAATTTCAAATAGTTTTATAAATTAGTAACAGACTCCACAAACAATGGTATTATGTTAAGTTTGCCTCTATGTACAACTTATATGTTAAAAATCCATTAAATCCTATGCTTTTGAAGAATAGTATTTTCTACAAATAATGTAAGTTGATTGCTATCTGTCCCTTTGTCCAGACACTATCCCTTGGTCATGCACGTGTATGTGTAGGTCTGAAAATGTGTATTTACTTTTGTTTTTCTATGTATGTGCAGGCAAGGAGTAATTTTCTATTTTATTATTGAAGTCAGATTATAAATAGAAGCCCAAATGTCTTTCATATCTCTTAAGATATGACTAAAAGAAACATTAAGTCTGATTACATCTCCCACTTACCTTAGCTAAGGTTCCAATTAGATATCCTAAGGAATGTTTTCTCTTAAGACCTTTCAGAAATCAACACTCTTCCAAGGGAGAAGACACGTGGGATATTCCTGAAAGAAAAGATAGAGTCTCTTCTAAAGGAGACAAATACTGGCTTTAGTTTCACCACTAGGTTTACTTGAACACAAAAGTTCCCAATAAAGTCCAGCTGGTTTAAATTTTGTGTGCAGACCAGAAACCCAGAAAATTTGGCTTTCCTTCTTCTTTTGTAGAAAATGCTTCACACGCCTATAATCTGGAAATACTGAAGTGTATGAACCCTCAGCAAAAAACAAGAGAACAGCTGTCTCCCACCTTCACTTTCTCCCAACTCTACCTTTAAAGGCTTAGGTGTTGTTAAGGGAAGGGAAAAAGTCTGCCACTAAGCATGAAAAGTTATATGAATCATCCACGACTATCTTTGTTGTTTGCTCTGAGCCAAAAAGTCAAGATTAAAGACTTGTCATTGATGAGTGAGACAACTTACATTTTGGCGTTGCTGGAGAAGAAAAGAGCATTTAAGACGATAGAAGGAAATAAAACAACAAAACAACACATCAATTTGAACAATAACAGACTTCAGTATGTGAAAGTTTGGTGTTATCTTTTCCATTTTCCACCCTTATGTTTTCATTGGCTTCATACAATCCCCTTGTCGCCTATAATTGGGAATGGAGTTAGTGCCAAAGCTGCATAAAATAAGCAGTCTTTCCTTTATACTTTCTGTGCATCATGATTGTGTATGTGAAGTCATAAAAATCATTTATTATGAGCATGTGCATTCCTGGCTTAAAGAACCAAGTATTCTTGTGACAATAATATAATAGAATCAGATGTATTCCCATTAAACACCATATGTGGGCACTTAATAGTTACTGCCCTGGCACCTACATGTGGGGATATCATCTTAAAGGAGGGATGCCTTTACAAAAGAATGCTTGGTTGTTAGACTAGAAGACAGTTGAGCAATGAGTAGAAGAAATCTGCTAAGAATTCATTGATGATGGTAACAATTCATCTCTTGTGAGTATCATATTTTCTTAAATAATTTTATAAAGTCTTATCACAGGTTCATGAAAATCCCTTTGCAGAATTGCAAACATCAGCAAATAACTAAGAATATTGTTACAAGAACTTTCTAACTTCAAATTGATGTCTCATGAACCATGAAACTGGACAAAATATAAATTGTATTTATGTCACCAATTACTCCTAGGAAATACTTTATTTGGACTTTGTGGTCAAAGTTACATTAAACAAATTATTTTTCAAGTTAGATGAAAAAGAATGTAGAATGGATGGTAGCTACTTCATAGTACAGTGTATGTGGTAGAGCTTGATGACAGTTTAAAGTATGTCTCTCTCTCCTTTTTGTGAGGGGGGGGAAGTGCCAGGTTTGACTTAGGGTGAAATGACTTCTCTTGATTATCTTAAGACTAAATATGGCACTTTCCCAACTACCATCATGCTATCACTCTGAAACAGATGTTTTATATTGTCTCCTCTTCTGAGTAAGGTAGACAGACTCACTTTAGGCATATGATAGAACCTTTTCATTTAAGACCTAGAGTGTATTTCTTTTTTAAAAATTTTTATTTTATTTTGGTTTGCAAACAACATTTGCATACATTGTTTCATACTGTACTTCATTGGCATTGTGTTTCATATGCTCCTTCATTGACATTGTGTTTCTTAAAATCAGACTAGTCACTAACTATATCTACCATTACCCCATCTTTTCAGGTCATTGTCAGAACCTTCCCATTTCCTTAACTCCCTCCCTCAACCCACTAAATTGTGCAATCCTGTGGTTTCCCTCGCCCACTCTCATCTCTTTGTCACCACCCCTCTTCTCCTTAGACCCTTATACAGGTTTTACTAGTCATCCTTGTTTTACAATAATGATCTTATGCAATATTTGTCATTATGAGACTGAGTTATTTCACTTAGAATAATGCTCTCCGATCTCTCCCGTGTTATGAACTATTTTTCCAAAATCATTGCTCCTGAGTGCTGTGTAGAATTCTATAGTGTGAAAATAACACATTTGGTTATGGTCGGACATTTTGGGCTGTTTCCATGGTCTCGTGATGGTGAATAATGCTGCTATGAACATTGGTGTACAAATTCCCATTTATGTCTCAGTTCTAATTCCCTAGAGGTGTATTTCTAGGAGTGGAATAGCTGAGTCATTTGGAGTTTTACATTCGGCTTTTTGAGGTGAACCAAACTGCCTTCCATAATAGATGTATCACTTTAAAATCCCACTAACAGTGTGGAAGAGTACCAATTTTTCCGCATTCTCTCTAACAATTACATGCTGCACTGTTAAACTTGCCCACTGATTCTCAAGTAAGATGATCTCTTGTGGTTTTGATTTGCATCTCTTTCATTGTCAGTGATTTTGAACATTTCTTTATGTCTGTGGGCCATTTGAATGTCTTCCTCTGTGAAAAGATTTTCTAGGTCTTTTGCCCATTTTGTGTTTGGGTTATCAGTCTTTTTCTTGTAGAGGCATTGTAGGATTCTGTAAACTTTTGTTATGAGACCATTGTCAGAGCTGCTATTATTGCCAAATGGTTTTCTTCCCCCCTAGTCAGTAGGGTTTCTATTCACCCTATTGGGAAAAGTTTTGATGCACACAGGGATTTTTAATCTTTAGAAGGTCTCATTCATTAATCTTTTCCTCTTTAGATCATGAATTTCTGGCTGTATTTTTCAGCCTCTTTATCCCATAGACTAGGCATCCTATATTGGTCTCACTTTTTCTCTTATAATCTCTATGGTTTGGGGATTTACCCCCAGTTTTCTGATTTTTTTGTGTGTAGTGTGAAATACGGATTTTGCTTCAGATTTCAGCAGGTAGCAGTTCAGTTTTGCCTGCACCATTTGTTGAAGATTTCCCAATTTATATATATTGATGGATTTAGTTTCCATATCAAATATTAGTTGACCATAGCAGGGTGGGTCCATCTCTGGGTTGTCTATTAAATACCATTGGTTTACGTGTATGACATTGAGCCTGTACCATGCTATTTTGGTTATTAGAGCTGTGTAGAAGGCTTGAGATCAGGGAGTGCTATGCCTCCCATATCATTATTGTTTTTGAGAAGTGCTTGGCTTATTCATGGTCTCTTCCCTTTCCAAATAATCACAAGTTTCTTTTTTAACTCCTTAAAAAGTAATTTTATATTTGTGTTGGTATTATACATCACAATCAACACACTTGGCATCAGCAGTCAGGAAAACAAAAGACAAATTACATTAAGAAAATCTCCTGTCAGAGACCTCTCCAGAGTACTGAGAAGAAACTGTCAGTCTAGAGACTGAGATGCACCTGATTCAAGCCATGGTTTTCCTAATTACTTGCTATGCATCAGAGAGTTGAACAATGGTTAAAGATGTCAAAAGAAGAATTGATGCCTTTGGACCACTAAGGAAACAAATATGCTTGTCTTGAGGGTGAAACCAAATTTCTCCTTGGATGCTAACATTTTGAAGCTCCACTTGACATATTTTGGGGCATATGGTCAGTAGGGACCAGTATTTGGATAAGAACATCATGCTTGGAAGGTGGAGGGATAGTGCAGGAGAGCAAGATCCAAATGAGATGGATTGATACAGTAACTGGGAAAATAGGGGTAGGTGTGTCAGAGTCAGTGAGACTAACTCAGAACAGGGCAGGCTTCAGAGCTGTTGTATATAGGGTCACTATGAGTTGCAGATCACTTGATGGCACATAATAACAACACCACCATTGGGATTACATTGAACGTACATTGCTTTTGGTAAGATTGTAATCCTCACTATTTGAGTCTTCCTATCAATGAAAAGGGAACATTTTTCAATTTATTTAGGTCTTTTTTTTCTCACGGAAGTTATTTTTGTTTTCTTTGTAAAGGTCTTTTATATCTGTAGTTAAGTTTATTCCTAAGTATCTCAATTTGTGGTTGGCTATTGTTAATGGCATTGCATTCTTGGTTTTATTTGATGTGTTACCTTTGTTACTTTGGTTTTGATTCCTTGACATTTTCTATGTACACTATAGCACTATCTTCATTAACAAAAGAAAGCTTAACCACCTCTTGACAAATATGAATGCCTTTTATTTCTTTTTGTTGTCAGACTTTCCTAACAAGTACTTCCAATACAATAGTGAATAGAAATGGTGACAGTGGGTATTTTTGTCTGGTCTTTGTTCACAAAGAAAATGCTTTTAGTCTTTCCCATTGAGAAAATTGGCTCTTGGTTTTGCATATATACAAAGGAATTGGCAGACACCGAAAATTTCATAAAACGACAAATGAGCAAGAGCCTGTGGTGATAAAGGAAGAAGTCCAAACTGCTTTGAAAGAACTGGCAAAAAAATAAGCCTCAGGAATTAATGGTATGCCAATTGACTTATTTCAACTAACAGATGCTGCTGTAGATGTGCTCACCAAATTATGCCAAGAAATCTGGAGGACAAACACTTGGCCAACTGACTGGAAAAGATCTATATTTGTTCCCAATCCAAACAAAGGTGATCTGACAGAGTGTGGAAATTATAAAAAAATATCATTGATTTCACATGCAAGCAAGATTCTGCTGAAGATTATCCAAAAACGACTGGAATAGCACATCAACAGAGAACTGCCAGAAGTCCAGGTTGGGTTTAGAAGGGGTCATGGTACTAGGGATATTGTAGCTAATGTTAGATGGATCTTGGCTGAAAGCAGAAACTACTAGAGGAATGTTTATCTGTGTTTCATTACTTATCCAAACACGTTTGACTGTGTGGATTATAACAAACTCTGAGAAGAATGGAAATGCCAGAACACTTGATTGTGCTAATGTAAGACTTATACTGGACCAGGAGGCTGTAGTCAGAACAGAGCAAGGAAACACTGCATGTTTCAAACTTGGGAAAAGTGTACGCCAAGGATGTGTCCTATCTCCATACCTTTTCAACCTATATGCAGAACAGATTATCCAGGAGCCTGGGCTCTACAAGGAGAAATGCAACATCAGGATTGGAGGAAGACTCATCAACAATCTGCATCAGTGCAGATGACACAACTCTGCTTGCTAAAACTAAAGAGGACCTTAAGTGCTTGCTGTGGAAGGTCAGGGACTGCAAGCCTTCAGTATGGATTGAGGCTCAATATCAAGAAAACAAAGATTCTCATCTCTGGGTCAATTGGTAACCATCGTGATGAATGGTGAAGAGATTGAGATTGTTAACAGCTTTAGTTTGCTTGGCTCCACAATCAACACTCTTGGCACCAGCAGCCAGGAAATTAAAAGACGTATTGCAATGGGAAAGTCTGCTGTTAGAGACCTATATAAAGTACTGAAGAGCACCAATATCAGTCTAGATTCTAAAGTGCACTTGATATATGGTCTTTGTAATCACTTGCTATGTGTGTATCAGAGAGCTGGACAATGACTAGGGGTAATAGAAGGATAATTAGTATTGAATATACCAAGGATTGCTAAAAGAATGAACAGATTTGTCCTGGAGAGAGTGATACAAGTCTGCTCCTAGAAGGCGAGGATTCTGAAGCTTTGTCTGATGTACTTTGGACATAGTGCAAGAAGGGACCAGTCTTTGAAGAGGGACGTCATGCTTAGGAGGGTGGAGGGACAGTGCAGGAGAAGACTTTCAATGAGATGGATTGATACAGTGTGTAGGTTAAAGGGGTAGGTGTGTCAAAGACAATAAGATTGGCACAGGATAGAGAAGAGTTTAGGGCTGTTGTACATAGGGTCTCTATGAGTCACACGTGACTCAACGGCATATAACAACATGTTGAGGAAATTCCCTTCTATTCCTATTTTACTGAGTCTTTTAATCAAGAAGCAGTATTGGATTTTGTCAAGGGCTTTTCCTGCATCAATTGCTAAGATCATTGCTTCTTGCTATTTGCTGTGTTAATGTGATGAATTATATTGATTTATGTTAAACCATTCTTGCATACATGTTATGAATTTCGCTTGGTCAAGACTATTTTCTTTTTGATGGCTAATCAATTCTATTGGCCAAGGTGTTTTTTTTTTAAAATTTTATTTTATTAAATTCAATGACCATTTAAAGAAATTTTGGAGTTCAAATTTTTTTAAAAGAATTTTTGTATCTATATTCATGAGAGATACTGGATGTAGTTTTCGTTTTTGGCAAGATCTTTGCCTGGTTTTGGTATTAGGATTATGCTTGTTTCATAGAATAACTCTAAGAGCATTCCTCCTTTTTTTTCCTATTTTTTAAATAATATAAGTAGAATTAGTGGTAGATCTTTTCTGAATGTTTAATCAAATTAGCTGTCAAACAATCTGGTTCAGACTTTTCTTGTGTGGTGGAGTCTTTTTTACGACTTACTCAGCTCCTTCTTTTGTGATGGGTCAGTTTAAGTGTTCTACAATTAATTGTCTGTGTCCATCTGGGTAGGTATGAGTTTAAAGGAATTTGTCCATTTCTTCTAGGTTTTCAAAATTATCTGAATATGTTGTTGTTATGTGCCACTAGTTTTCTGTGACTCATAGTGACACTATGTGCACTTGCTCTGAAACGAATTCTATCCAGAGTCAATCTAACTCTCTCCTCCAGACTTAATTTTAATTCTCCAGTCACTGAGTCAATCTGTTTCATCTTGGGTCTTCCTTTCTTGCACTATCCCTCCAAGCATAATGTCCCTCTCTCTCCCTCCTGACCACGTGTTCTAAGTATGTGAGACAGAGCCTCAAAATCCTTTCTTCCAGGAAGCAGCCTTGTTTCACCCTCTCCAGGACAGATCTGTTTGTTATCCTGGCAGTCCACAGTATGTTCGACACTCTTCTACAGCACCACAGCTCAAAATCATTGATCCTTCTTCTATCATCCTTAGTTATTGTCTAGCTCTCTGATGCATATCAAGTAATTGTAAAGACCTTTGCCTGGATCATGCAAACCTTGGTCTCTAGACTAACATCATTGCTCTTAGTACTCTAGAGAGGCTGTAACAGCAGACTTTCCCAGTGCAATTTGCTTTTTTAATTTCCTGATTACTGGTACCAAGTGTATTGGTTGTAAGACCAAACAAACTGAAGTTGTCAACAACCTTAATTTCTTCTCCATCTACCATGTAGCTGCTTATCAACCCAATGATGAGATTTTTGCTTTCTTGATGTTGCACTTCAACCCATTTTGAAGACTACAGTCCTTGACCTTCTGCAGCAAATGCCTTCAACAATCTTCTTCAGTTTTAATAAACAATATTGTGTCATGTACATAATGTATATTGTTAACGAATTTATCTCCAATCCTGATGCCAGATTCCTCCTCATAAAGTACAGCCTCCCAAATGATCTGTTCTGCATATAGATTGAAAAGGTATGGAGATAAGATCCATCCTTGAAGCACACCTTTCCTGAACGATACAGTGTTTCTTTGCTCTGTTCTAACAACTGCTTCCTGGTCCTAGTCTAGGTTTCTCATGAACATAATTAAGTGTTCTGGGACTTTTCTTCTTCTCAAGGTTACCTACAATTTGTTGTGATGTGAGTATAGATTTTTATAATATTTTTATATTATAGATTTAATTTTATCAGGTTCTGCTATAATTTCATCTCTATCATTTCTTAATCGAGGATTTATGTCTTCTCTTTTTGTCTTTCTTTTGTTAATTTTTGTCAATTATTAACCCTTTCAAAAACCAATACATGGTTATTTGATGGTTTATATTCCTTTTCTATTTTCTATCTCATTGTTTCAGCTAGCATATGATGCTGTTGTTATGTGCTGTAGAGTTGAGTACTACTCACAGGGACCCTATGAACAAAATATCTAAAACCTATTCTTTCCTATGCCATCCTCACACGTCCTGACACACAAGAGCCCACTGCATCAGTTACTGTGCCAATCCACCTAGTTGAGGGTCCTCCTCACCTTCATCTACACTCCACCCTTCCTAGCATCATATCTTTCTCCAAAGAATAACCCCTACCAGCGACATGCCCAAAGTATGCGAAGTGAAACCTCATTAGATAGACAACTCATTGAGCTGCAAGAAGAGACCAGAACCACTAACTCCTTAATAAAAACATACTGAAGGAATCAGGCCACATGAATCATATTCAGGCTTTTAACAAAAAGTAACTCATCTTAGATAGACACTGTTAAGTGTGTCACTGTAGTCAGAGAAGCAAGCTATAGCTATTGATGGTCTAAGTGTCCAGAACAGCCATGATTCAGTATCTGCATCTCTCGACACTCATTCTTTTTAGTGTAAAAGACATCCTAAAACTTAGAATGACATTTTGTTTAAAGTACATATGGTAGTTATTACTTGAAAATCTACACTAAGCATGTGTCCACAGCCCTAATAGCACTTCCCAACACTTCTATACAGCTGCTCTAACCCAGTTTCTCTCACTATTCTTTGTCCCAAATTTGTTTTCCAGCACACCCACCCCAAATAGAATTCTGTTACTATGAGTTCTTCTTCTATTATTATCGAGTAATTTAAAATATATTTTTTTTACCCTGGAAATGTCTCAATATGATAATAATAAGCTTAACTCATTAATAAGCTTAACTTATCACTGTAATCATTACTCTCCACTAATTGTATTTTTTTTCTTAAAGCCGTACCTAATAAGCATACTTATCCAATTTTCTCTCTTTCCCCTTTTGTTAAGAATAAACATGCCACTAGTCTTGATGATAAAGTAGTTAACCAAAAGCTGCTAACCAAAAGCTTCTTGGCAGCTTAGTCTCTCAGAGATTTTATGGAAGACCTGGGTATCTACTTCTGTAAAGATACAGTCAATTGTAAAAAAGTGAGGAACTTATTTAGATTGGTCTAGAAATATACAGGTCTGTTCTATAGCTTACAAGTATTGCATACCAAAGAATAGTACCATTGTCTTTGGATGATTCATTTTCTACAGTTGATTTAGTATTTTTTATCCCTTTTTATTTTCTTTTTAAAGTATTTTACAATTTCTACTTTGTAAAAGGCATAGAGTTTGAATAAAGTATGAAAAAATATATTTCTCTCACTTTTTAAACAAAATTACAGCCAAGAAAATGTAAGGGTGATTGCTACTCTCTCATATGGATCACAATGAATCAAAATGAATTTGATGGCACCAAAAACAACAAAAATTCCAGTAGCTGAGTACATTACATTTAATTTTGCTCTCCTACATTCAGAATAATATTTTTATTTTTTAATTGAAATTTTAATGAAAATTTATATAGAGACTTTAGATTTTCATTCATTCATTCATTCATTCATTGTTGCACATTTTCCTCCCTGCCCAGCCCTCCCTACTGTCGGTTTTTCTCTTTGAACAGGTTAAGAAACAAATAAAGCTTTCATTATTATACAGTCCCCCATTGCCCCAGCTCCCTCCACCATGCAGCACTCACTCTAGACTCTTGACATGAAAATAATATCTAATAATATATTCCATTCAAACAATTCTCTCCCTCATATGTTTTAATACAGTATACATTCGTTATCCTCTATTTTCTTAGTCTCCCCCCAACCCCAATGTAAGTCCTGGTATTATACAGTTATTGTCCCTATTTCACTCAATATAATGTCCTCCAGGGTCACTCATTTTGTATAATATTTCATAAGTTCCTTGTTTTTCAATACAGCATAGTATTCTATTATATTGTGTGACTATACCACAGCTTCTCTATCCATTCATTTGTTGATGGGCACTTGTGTGTTTCCAACTCCTTGCTATTGTGAACCACCATGATAAAAGCCATGATAAACATGGGTGTGCATATGCCTGCTTGGGTGGCAGTTCTGGTTTCTTTTGGCTATATTCCTAGTAGTAAAATTGCTGGGTCAAATGGTATTTCTATTTCAACTTTATAAGAAAGCTCCATACTGCCTTCCAAAGTGGTTGCACCTTTTTACACTCCCACCAACAGTGAATAAGGGTTCCAATTTCTCCACAACCTAGCCAGCATTTGTTGTTTGCTGTTCTGTTAAATTTTGCTAATCTGACTGGGGTGAGATGACATCTCATAGTTATTTTGATTTGCATCTCTCTTAGAGCTAGGGATTTTGAACATTTCTTCATGTGTTTGTTTGTCATCTGAATGTCTTTTTTGGTGAAGTGTCTGTTCACTACCCGTGTCCATTTTTCAATTGGGTGTGTACCTTTATCTTGGTGTGGTGCTTGAGTATCCTATAAATTCTAGATATAAGTCCCTTATCACACATGTCATTTTTCCCCAGTCTGTGGCTTCTCTTTTTATTCTGTTGGAGAAGGTTTTGGATGTTTCTAGGGATTTTATTCTTAGAAGATTCCATTCATCTATTTTGTCTTCTCCTGGTTGGAGGTTTTAAAGAATTCTTGGAAAACTGTTAATACTGTGGATTAGGGCTTCTAGAGTTCTTCCAAACTTTTATCTAATGAAGTTTATAGTCCTTGTTTTTAGTGTTAAGTCCCTTGATCCACTTTGAATTGATTTTTGTGTATGGAGTGAGGTCTGGATCTTGCTTGAGTTTTATGCAGATAGTTTTCCAATATTGCCAACACTTTTTGTTTAAAAGGCTGTCATTTCCCCACTTAACTGATTCATCTCCTATAAAAAAAATCATTTGTCCATAAGGGAGATGGGCTGATTTCTGGGTTCTCTATTCTATTCCATTGATCTATGTGTCTGTCACTTTACCAGACTGTGCTGTCTTGACCACCATGGAAGTATAGTTGGTTTTGAAATCAGGGAGTGAGATGCCTCCTACCTTGTTTGTCTTTTCAGGAGTCATTTCTTTATTTAGGGCCTCTTTTCATTCCAAATGAAATTGGAGATTCCCTTTTCATCTTATTGAAGAATGGAATTGGTATTTGTATTGGTATTTCATTAAACGTGCAAATTGGCTTTGGTAGTACTTTTACTATTCACAATATTGAGCCTTCCTATCCATGACCAAGGTATATTCTTCCATTTTTCCAGGACTCTCTTTGTTTTTTTAATAATGTTTTGTAATTTTCTTCGACTAAATCCTTTGTGCCTCTGGTTAGATTTACTCCCAAATCTCGTGATTAACTATTGTGATGGGTATTGTTTTTCTTAGCTCTATTTCTGTATTCTCTTTATCACTGTAGAGAAATCCAATTTATTTCAGTATGTTGATATTGTATCCTGCCTCTTTGCTGAATTGGTCTACTATGTCCAGTAGTTTTCTTGCAGAAACTTCAGGGCTTTCTAAGTATACTATCATATCTTCTGCATATAGAGATAATTTTACCTTCCCTTTGCCAATTTGCCTCTTATTTCCTTCTCTTGTCTCATTGCTATTGTTAAGACAATATTGACTAAGAGAGATGGTCATGGGCATCCTTGACTCTTCCTGTTCTCAAAGGGAATGACTTTAATCTCTCTCCATTGAGAACAATGGTGACTCTGGGGTTTGCATATATACTTTTTACTATGTTGAGTAAAATCCCCTCTAATCCTATTTTGTTGAGTGTTTTAATCAGAAAAGGGTGCTGGATTCTGTCAAAGGCCTTTTCTGCTTCATCAGTTGATAGGATCATGTGGTTCTTATTCTTTGTTTTGTTAATGTGATTAATTATACTGATTGTTTTTCTTATGATGAACCATCTTTGCATATCTGTTATGAATCCTACTTGTTCATGATGAACTATTTTTTTAAATCTTTCATTGGATTCTACTGGCCAGGATTTTATTTAGGATTTTTGCATCTATGTTCATGAGAGATATTGGCCTATAGTTTTCTATTTTGGTGATGTCTTTACCTGGCTTTAGTATCAAGAATATGTTTACTTAATAGAAGAAGTCTGGGAGGATTCCATCTTTTTCTATTTTCTGAAATAGTTTATGTAGAATTAGTGACAGTTCTTCTCTGAATGTTTGATAACATTCACTTGCAAAACCATCTGGTCCAGGGCTTTTTTTGGCTGGAAGTTGTTTTATTACCTTTGCAATTTTCTTCTTTTGTAATGGATCTGTTCAGCTGTTCAATTTCAGTTTGTGTCAGTTTATGTAGGTTTTGAATTTCTAAGTATTTGGTCCATTTCCTCTAGGTTTTCATGTTTATCTGAGTATAGTTTTTCATAATATTCCATTGTTAGCCTTTTTATTTTAGTTGATTCTTTTGTGACATTGCCCATTTCATCCTTTATTCAGATTATTTGTGTCTCTTTCTTTGTTCATTTTGCTAGGGGTTTGTCGATTGTATTGACTTTGCTTGAACATGAGTGGGTACTGGAAGAAATAAAAAATTAAATTAAAAAGTTTCTTGAAACAAATGAAAATGAAAACATCACCTACCAAAACCTCTGGGAAACAGCCAAAGCAGTAATGATAGGTCAATTTATAGCAACAAGCAAACACATCAAAAGACAAGGGGAAAAAAATGACCATTTACTCTCTGATCCAATATCTCTGACAAATTGAAAAAGAAGAGCAAGAAAACCTGACACCCTCTAAAATACTGAAATTATAAAAATTAAGGCAGAAATAAATGAACGAGAAAACAGAAAAACAATTGAAACCATCAACAAAACTAGATGTTAATTCTTTAGAAAGCCAATAAAATCGACATAATAAAATGTTACACACATACACATACACACACATCAACAATCATCCACCCTGATTGTGCATTGAAAGTGTCTAGATAATCTTTTAAAATTCTGAACATCCCTTATTCATTTCCCACTTATTCCTTGTCTGTCAGGAGGTGTCAGTCCTTAAAAAGGACATCATACTGGGAAAGGTGAAGAGTCATGAAGAAGAAGAAGAAGAAGAAGAAGAAGAATCGTCTCAACAAGATGGATTTTCACAGCTACTGTAACAATGGACCTGAGTATGGTAGATATAATGAAGACAGTGCTAAATAGGGCAAGGTTTAGATCTGTTGTTCATTAGATCATAATGAGTAGTAGACTCAGCAACATGTAACAACAATAAAGTGCCTAACCTAGGAATATTTTCTTTTAAATGCTTTGCAACTAATAATAGTGTCAGCTTACTATTGAAATATATTTTCCCAATGAATATGTATTTAATAAACACATATTGTTGCACTCCAATTAGTAGAGTAGGAAATTGATACAAGGAAGCTTTTTAAAGTCTAATGCAGGCTATTCATTTAGAAAATTTAAGAACACAAAACAGGAGTCTTGACTTGAAAACAATAACTGGTCTTCTTCCACCATGCAACAATGGATTCAAGCACAGCTGTAAATATGAGGATGAAGCAAGAATTGGCAGCATTTCATTCTGTTGTACATAGGGTCCATGAGAGTTGGCCCCTTCTAGATAGCATCAGGATTAGAGGAAGGTCCATTAACAGCTTGTGTTATGCAGATGACACAACCTAACTTGTGGAAACTGAGGAGGTATTGATGTATTTGCTGCAGAAGATCAAGGACTATAGTTTGCAATGTGGATTGAACATCAACATCAAGAAAATGAAGAATATTGTCAGTTGGCCAATTGGTAGCATCATGATAAATGGAGAAGAAATTGAGATTGTTAACAATTTCAGTTTGCTCATTTTCACAATCAACACTCTTGGCACAAGCAGTCAGGAAATAAAAAGTCCAATTGCATTAGAAAAATCTGCTGTCAGGGACCTCTCTAGAGTACTGAAGAGCAAGAATGTCAGTCTAGATTGTAAGGTGCATCTGTTACAGGCCATGGTCTTTGCAATTACTTGCTATGTATCAGAGAGCTAGGCAGTTACCAAGGATAACAGAAACGTTGATATCTTTGGTGGTGCTGAAGAAGAGTATTGAACAAACACCGTGGACTGCCAAGAAAAAGAACAGGTCTGTCCTAGAGAAGGTGAAATCAAACTGCTCCTTTGAGGCAAAGATTTTGAAACTCTGCCCTGTATACTCTGGGCATGTAGTCAGAAGGGATCTGTCCTTGTAGACAGACATCATGCTTGACAGTGTGGAGGGACAGCATAGAAGAGGAAAGCCCAGGATAAGATGGATTGATAAAGTGACTGGGGTAATGAGGGTAGGTGGGTTAGAGACAGTGAGATAGGATCATGACAGAGCAGAGTTCAGAGCTATTGTGTGTAGGGATGCTATGAGTCATACTCAACTTGACAGCACATAACCACAACAGGCAGCTTCTAACAACAGCAATATCATTCCTCACCATACTCTATTGCCTAGCTATTCTAATATTGTGGGTTTTATTTCCAACTGTTGTTATAATATCTTTGTGACCTTAAATTAGAAATAAACACATTTACCACAAATATTTTTACTTTGGTGCAATTTTAAAGATGCTATTGTGTACCATCAAGTCAGAACTGACCCACAGTTGATCGTCAGTGGGTTTTTGGAGGCAATTAATTGTGTGGGAGAAGAGTGGTCATCTTTCTCATGCAGAGCAGCTGATGGATTCAAACCACATACTTTTGTGTTGTTAGGACAATTCCTTAGCACTAAGCCACTAGAGTTTCCCAGTTGTTTACAGGATAATTTAAATCTTAGTAGAGCTATATAATAATACTTCATTTCAGACTTATTTTTTAGAATAGATCTAATTTGAATTTAACACTAATGCACGAGAAAGAGAGACAACAAGAAATGTAGAATCACACTGCTAAATGTTTTGGAATTTTTGGGTGTTTTTTGTTCTCTTTTAAAGTGGGGTGAAATATTCTTATCCACAGGAAAGATGTTCTA
Organism: Elephantulus edwardii; assembly: GCF_000299155.1. Taxonomy (NCBI): domain Eukaryota; kingdom Metazoa; phylum Chordata; class Mammalia; order Macroscelidea; family Macroscelididae; genus Elephantulus; species Elephantulus edwardii. The sequence continues at coordinate 3,901,005 of NW_006399874.1, forward strand.
CTCAACATTCTCTAAGTCTTCTATCCTCTTTTCTCAATTTTACATTTCTTTTAAAATTTCGTTTGTTTCTTTCTTCATTCACAATCCATTTGTTCTATGTGTAGGAAGAAAGGAAAATAAGCTAAAATTTATTAACCACATACCATCTGACTATAATTTTAATGTTGTTTTTAAGTGCCATAGAGTCATAGACTACTCATAGCAACCCTATGAACGAAAGACCCGAACGTTTGTGTAACTTTCCTTATTTCTCCATGTTCGTAGTTTTCACAGGCAAGCTATTTTGGAAGTGGATGCCACTCCTCTTTCCCAGCTTTTTATGACTGGGGAGCTCCACCAGACACTGTCCACCATGGGTAACCGTTATCACATTTGACTCATAAGTGTCATAGTGTTTAGCATCAAAGCAACCACACGTTACCTCTGTACAGCAAATGGACAGATCAGTGTTATACTACTCAGAAAAATATTTGGCCAAAACCAAAACCAGGCCTGAGGGCTGCAGATTAAAATCACCCACCTTTGGCTTGGTAGCATAACTTTCTATCCAATATGTAGCATATATTTACACTCAGTTTGTTCAGTTTTGCTATAGTATAGGGAGCTCTGCTAGCCTAGTGGCAAGAAGCCGTGCTGCAATCCCAAAGCCACACAGTTTGAGGCCAGGAGCTGCTCCATGGAAGAAGGATGGTCAGTCTCCTGTGTGATTAAATTGTCTCAGAAAACTTGCTGGAGAGTCAGCTATGGGGCAGTTCCAACGTTACAGTATACAACAAACAACAATGTAATTTCCAAATTTGAGCAAGTTATAACAACAAGCATTCATTTCTATCATGTTACATATAAGCAACTGTATATGCTGTTGTTGTTGTTGTTAAGAGAATGTTGACTTCAAAACTCTTCTCATTTCTGGGAAAAAGGCACAGTCTAAACTTAGACTATGACAGTATTGTGTCCAATGTGACTAAAATAAATTATGTTATTATTCTTAAATTTCTGCCTGGAAATACTGTGCCTCATTCCTTCTCATCCTTTTTACTAAAGCAAATATTATGGCCCAGTTCATTAAGAGTGTCAGCAAGCATATGCTTTATACAGAAAGTTTGTACATTAATACACAAAACCTATTGACATAGAGTCAGAATCCATTCCTAGCTGACCCTCTAGCAGGTTTTCTGAGGCTATAAATTGCATCATCTCTTTCCCCCTGAATAACTGAGGGATTGTATTTTTCAGGGAGAGCTGTGAACCTGAAAAAAAAAGTACAATGTATGGAAATTACTTTTTTCCTTTTTCTGCATGCAAAACATGACACTCAGAAGTAAAGTTATCTTGCTTAGGTTACTGAAGCAAGGAGATAACTAAGATTATAATTAATTTCTTTCCCAATTCAAAACTAATGATCTTTCCTGTGTAATACTTTTCAGTCTGTCTGAAGGGGAGGAAGAAAAATATTTTCAGCTCTTGCATAGCCTCAAAGCTTTTCCACATAATTTTAAGCATTTCAGTCATTAGTTAACATTTTCTATTTCCTATACTAAATAAGTCTGGAAATAATGTTAATTATTGTTCTGTGCCATCGAGTTGCCTGTAACTCATAATGACCCTATGTACAACAGCTCTAAACCCTACTTTACTCTGCGCCAGCCTTACTGTCTCTGACACATCTAGCTCCATTACCCTAATCACTGAATCAATCCATATCATTGAGTGTTTTCCTATCTTGGGCTGTCTCTCCACCCTTCCAAGCGTGATGTCCCTCTCCAAGGACTGGCCCCTCTTTCCAACATGCCCAAAGTATGTCAGAAGAAGCCTCAGATTTATTTTTTTCCCTTTAAGGAGCAGCCTGGTTTAGCTCTCCCCAGGATGAACATGTTCTTAGCAGTGATTGGTATATTCAGTACTCTTTACCAGCACCACAGTTTAAAGCATCAATTCTTTTTTTATCATTCCTACAACACTCTTGGTACCAGCAGCCAGCAAAGAAAAAGATGAATTGAATTGGAAAAGCCTGCTGTCAGAGACCTCTCCAGAATACTTCAGAGAAATAATGTCAGTCTGGAGACTAAAGTGTGCCTGATCCAGGCCATGGTCTTCACAATTATATGCTATGCATCAGAAAGATGAAAATGGTAAATCACATAATTTGTAATAATAATATCATATATTGAGAAGGTATTTTATATAAAGGTCTGTTTCAAGTTCTCTTCATATGTTCCCATGTTTAATTTTTAAAAAATAATATAATGGGTTGCTTACAATTTCATTAATATTGTGTTTCAAACTATTCTTTCACATTGTATTTCATAGAATAATTTTCATTCATTATGTTTTCTAAAATTAATCACCATTGGATTATAGCCAACATTTCTCTGTCTTTTCCTGTCTCCAACAGCTCTTTCCCGTTTCCTTTACCCCACTGCTCCATCCAACAAACTGTAACTCTGTGATTTCACTCCTACCAATCCTAACCTCTCTGCTTTCACACCTCCCTACCTTGAATCTTCACTCAAGTTTTACTAGGTATTTTTGAATTTTTACATTTATGGTATTAAGCATTATTTGTCCTTACTATACTGTCCTTATGAAAGACAACAAAATGATCTTCAGTCTCTTTCAAATTAGATAGTATTCTTAAAATGGTTGCTCTTGAGGTTACTCTCAGGTTTCTGATCCTTTGAGTTGATTTTTGCGTATGATGTGAGATGTGGATCCTATTTCAGCTTTCTGGAGCAGTGCAGTTTTACCAGCACCATCTGTTGAAGAAGTTGTCATTACCCCATTTGATAGGTTCTATTTCCTATGTCGAATATTCAACTAAATGTTTGAATTTGTATTTAAGTTCTCTGAGTTTGATAAATGATGTACAATAAATGCTGAGCTATTTTTTCCCTTTGTTTTTCTTACTCCAACTCTTTGTACATAACCTTGTAATACATTTTTTGTTTCCATGAGCTGACCTTTAAAATCTTCTTTTCAGCTCTTTAGATTCATTATTTCTTCCCTTTGTTTTCACTTCTCAGCATCCAAGCACAATATTCTGAGTTTCTCCTGATATCCATTTTGGTCTTTTCTTTATCTGTCTCTGTGATGATCATTTGCTTTCTTCATGGATGATTTCCTTGATGTCATCCCACATTTCATCGGATCTTCATTCATTAGTGTCAATGCCTCAGATCTGTTCTAGATTTTTAATTCAATGTATTAATAGTTTTTCATTCAATGTAATAGAACTAGACTCTGAAAACAGTAAAACTGTTCTGACTAAGACAATGAATTGTTGTCATTTTTGAGGGGAGTATTAAAAAACACACAAACATACAGAGACTCATAAAACCAAATTTAAATGGAGGGAAAAAAGGCTTTAGGGTCCATTGGAATGTATATTCCTCCTGCCATCTTTCTCTTTAACATGTCAAATGATACTGAAATTGTTTTCACTGTATCCTTAGACTTTCTTGTTCTTGTTGTTGTTGTTGTTGTTGTTATGTGCCGCCGAGTCGCTTGCGACTCATAGTGACCCTATGTTCAACAGCCCTAAACTCTGCTCTGTCCTGTGCCAATTGCACTGCCTCTGACACACCCATCCTATTACCCCAGTCACTGAATCAATGCACCTTATAGAGGGGCTTCCTCTCCTGTACTGTCCCTCTACCCTACCAAGCATGATGTCCCTCTCTAAGGACCGGCGCCTCCTTACAACATGTCCAAAGTATGTTAGACAGAGTCTCAGAATACTTGCCTCCAAGAAGCCGCCCAGTTTAACTCCTTCCAGGATGAATCTGTTTGTTTTCCTAGCAGTCCATGGTACTCTCGATACTCTTCTCCAGCACCACAGCTCAAAGGCATCAATTCTCCTTGTATCCTCCTTAGTTATTGTCCAATTCTCTGATGCATAACAAGTGATAGCAAAGACCATGGCCTGTATCAGACACACCTTAGTCTCCAGAGAGACACCATTGCTCTTCAGTAATTTGAAGTTACTTAGCCACTTAATTTTTCTTTTACATGTAAAATTTCATTTTATTTTACATGCAATAGTTTCTCTGTCATTGATTCATAAATACTCAACTGTTACAAGATTTGGTCCTGTTCATCTTCTTATAATCTGATAACAAAAAAAATTTAACTTTTTCACATTTTTAAATGATTTTTTATTTCATATCTAACTACTTTCTTTATATCATTAAATTAATATCTTTCTGGTATCACTATTCCAAATCTACCAGCTGCTCTGCAGAAGAAAGATGAGCAACCTCCTTCTTCGTGATTTATAACCTCTGAAAACCCACTGAAGGGTCAGTTATTTGTTAATAACAACATCTCAAATTTAGGAAGTTATAAATGAAATTTTATCTTTATATTAGAGTTGTTGGTTGGCACAAATAATTAAATATTCTGCGAGTAACCAAAAGTTGGTGTTATGAATCCACCCAAAGATGCCCCTTAAAAAAACCTAGGTCACAGAAAAGGTTAAGTGTGTATTTGTGTGTAAATATCTAACAGATGTCTGTATACATTCTGTGGATAGCATTAGAATCACCTGGGAAGTTTTAAGAAATTTCAATCTTGAAATCAGGGTTCTCTTATACCAGAACCCACTGAAACAATTTGATGTTGAGTTGACTCTAACTAATAACAACCTCATGTGTGTCAGAACAGAATTGTGCTCCACAAGGTATTTAAAAGTTTTCTTGGGGGGAAAAGGGTTTTTTTGGGGGAAAGTATATCACTAATACTTTCTTCTTATAGAATTTTGGGTGGAACGGAAACTTCTAACTTTCAGTTAACAGCCAAATATTCTATTTAATTGAGCTATCTAGGATCTTGCTTGGTCTTCTAAAACAGCAATATTATGATGATCTCATCTAGTATAATTTGTTCATGCTCTTGTATGCTGTTGAGTCAGAAACAATTCATAGCTGACCTTTCTGCAGATTTTCAGAGGCAGCAGAAAGAAATTCCTTATCCTCCTGCAGAGTAACTGGTAAATTCAAACTACCTGACTTCAGGATTGCAGTGCAGCTTCTTACCACCAGGCCACACAAGCTCTCCAATAAAAGTTAAAAATTGCTGTTGTTATCTGCCATCGAGTTACTTGCAACTCATCATGACCCTATGTACAGGAGACCTAAACCCTGCTCTAAAATGTTAGGAGGTAGGATAACTGGGAAGTGTCATGAAAATATGACTTTAAACTTTAAAACCAGAGAAATAATTAACATATAGTGTTTGAGTGTGTAAAAAGGCGCAACAGCATTTATTATTCTTCTTTGCAACACATAGATATAAATATATCTGTTAAAGATGTAAACTTACTAAGAGCAATGGAAGCAATTGGGGATATAGTTTAGCCCTTAATCAATGTGATGTTTTATCATCATTATCCTCCCCTTCCTTTTTCTTCCCATCTTGGTAATACTTGATACACTTCAATCATATACATTTATTTTTCCTTGTCTTTTTATATAAGTGACTAATATATTTGTCTTTTTGTGATTGACTTACTTCACTCAGCATTTCTTCAAACTTCAACCATATCATTATTACTATTGTGTACTGTCCTGTCAGAACTAATCCATAGATGACCCTCTGGCAGATTGCCCTCTTTGGAGGAGATTACCCATCCTTCTACTGCAGAGCACCTGCTTTTAGGATTGTAGCTTAGTTTCTCCTACTGCCTTACTAATATTCCATTATGTGCATTTGCCTGATTTTGTTTGTCCATTCATGTACTTATGGATAATTAGACTGTTTCTACATTAAGATTATTGCAAATAATCCTGCAAGGAACATTAATAAACGAGTCTTTTTTTTTTTTTTAGTTTCTTCTTTCAACTTTTTAAAGGATATACCCTGGATTAGAAATGCTTGATCACATGGTAGTTCATATGCACGCAAAAGCTGGAAAATCAATGCAGAAGACAAAAGAGATAAAAATGATGCTTTGGAACTGCAGTTTTGACAAAGAATATTTACTATCTAGTGGGTTGTCAGAAGAACAAATAAATTTGTTTTGTAAGACATTCAGACAGAGTGCCTCTTAGAAGCACGAATGGTGAAATTTTTAGCTGACAAACTTTTGGAAAATTATTAGAAGGGACAAGTCCTTTTAAGATAGACATCATACTTGGAAAAAAATGTCAGAGCAGGAAGGAAGACCTTCAGTGAGATAGGTTAATAGAGATGATAACAATGGGCTTAAACAGAAGATTGTGAAGATGAGATAGGATCAAGCAGGGTTTTATTTTCTTGTTCCTAGAGTTGTTATTATGTGTCAGAGCTGGCTTTATAAAAACAATGGTTGTTCTATTTTTAGTTATTGTTTAAGGAATTAGGACATTATTTGGTATTACTATCAGCAATGGATAATGATTTCCATTTCCCAACAACTTTATGGACATTTGTCATTCTGTTTTTGTTATTATTATATTGTCATTTTATGTTGGAGACCACTTGGGACCACTACCTTCTCTCTGTGAGAGTAGTGATTGCCTGGAAGAAATTAATAAATATAGACACAAGAGACAACATACAGAGACAAAACAGGACTGCTGCAGCTAGACAGGACAGGACTGGACCAGCCCAGGGCAGCTGTGCTGTTTTTGTTTATACCTTTTGGAAACAAAGAGATGGTTTACAGAGAAAAAGAAACTTTAGGGGTTACATCATAGAGCCCAGGCTGGCCAGGTACAAGTAGAAACATTAAGATTACCATAGAGCTTGGATGGGCAGGGTACACAGTTAGATACATTCAACTAAGACTTCTTTGTATTCATAAACTGTGCTTTCTATCATCTTGCAACAACCTTATCAAGAGCAGGAATAATAATGAAAGTCAGTGTCATGAGAACTGCTTGCAATTCCTTCTCAGAGCGCCTTGTGAGATCTGCTTGCAATCTTCTTTCTGAAGATACCTTCTGTGTGCAAGGCACACAGCCATATTCTAAGGATGCAGTCCTTTACATTCTTTGGTCCCCTGCAATTTTAGCCATATTAGCGTTAGTAACGTTAGTAGACAGATAGGAAATATCACAATGTATGGAGAGGAGACTGAAACTGTCAACAGCTTCACCTTGCTTGGATCCACAATAACACCCTTGGTACCAGCAGTCAAGTAGGGAGACACATTGCCCTGGGAAAATCTGCAGTTAGAAACCTCTCCAAATTTTTGAGGAGTAATGATGTCAGTTTGAGTAGTAAGGTGCATCTGATTCAAGTCATAGTCTTTCCAATAGCTTGCTATGCATCTGAGAGCTGGACAATGAATAAGGATGACAGGAGAAGAATTGACACCTTTGAGCTGTAGTATTAGAGAAGAGCACTGAACATCCCATGGATGACCAAGAGAACAAACAAATATCTTGGAGAAGGTGCAGCCAGAGTGCTCTTTGGAGGCAAGAATGAAGCTTTGCCTCACAAACTTTTGACATGTTGCTAGGAGGTGTTCTTCTTTGGAGAAGGACATGATTCTGGTAAGATTGGAGGGTCAGTGAAGGAAAGGAAGACCCCAACCAGGTGGATTGACATGATGACTGCCGCAATGGGCTTTTGTGTGTTAGGAAGTGTGGGGACGGCATAGGATAGATCAGGGTTCAGCTCTTTTGTTCATAGGATCACTATGAGTCACACTCCCTCGATGGCACCTCACGACAACAAGTGTGAGTGATCCAGGGAGATCTGGTAAGGAATTATGTTGCCTATCCAAAGATGTACAATTTGAAATAACTAATTATTCCTTGGGAGAAAGATGGGCAATCTTCTACAGTGTTATTTACAGCCTCTGAAAGCCTGCTGGAGAGTTAGCTATGAGTTGGTTCAGACTAGATGGCAATGAGTAGAAGTAATAGAAGTAATTATCACTCTAGTAGTAGTAGCAGCAGCAGCAGCAGCAGCACCAGCAGCAGTATTGTGAGTGAAATGTTATTTCATTATGGTTTGGACTTGCACTTTTCTGATGGCTTATCATATTGATTATCTTTAATGTGTATACTAGCCACTTGAATATCCTCTTTTTAAAAATGCCTATTCAAGTTCTTTGTCCATTTTATGATTGAGTTGTCTTTTATTGCTATGTTATAGACGGTGTGTGTGTGAGAGTGTGTGTCCATAGCTGACCACCTCCCCCCCCAGAGGATTTTCAGAGGCAATAAATTATACGGGAAGAGGCAATATATAATACAGGAGGAGATTATTCATCTTTCCCTCCATGGAACATCTGGTGGAATCTAATCTTGTGTCTTTGGGATTGCAGAGCAGATTCTTACCACTAGGCTAGAAGTCAAAAAATCAGATGATGCATTCAAGGACTTCTTCAAAATGCTAACTAGCAAAGACTCAATCTGGAGGCCAAAGTGTGCCTAATCCAGGCCATGGTCTTTGCAATTACTTGCTATGTGTCAGAGAGCTGAGCAATGACTAAGGATGATAGAAGAGGAATTGATGCCTTTGAGTTGTAGTGTTAGAGAAGAGCATTGATCATACAATGAACTGCCAAGAGAACAATAAGGTTTGTCCTAGAGAGGGTGAAACCAAGTTTCTCCACAGAGACAAGGATCTTGCAGCTCTTTCTCACAAACTTTTGGCATGTTGAAAGGAGAGACTGGTCTTTGGAGAAGGGCATAATGCTTTGAAGGGTGGAGGGACAGAACGGGCGAGGAAGATCCTGGATTAGATGGATTGACACAGGAGCTAGAGTAATGGAAGTTGATGTGTCTGAGATAGTAAGACTCGCTCAGAGTAGGGGAGGATTCAGAGCTGTTGTGCATAGGGTGTCTATGAGCTGCAAGTGACTCAACAGCACATAAAAACAGTAATTATACATAATTATAATTATATTTATTTGTTGTGTTGTTAGATGCCATTGAGTTGTAGACTACTCATAGTGACCCTATGAATTAAAGACCTGAAAACTTGTATAACTTTTATCATTTCCCCAAGTTCATAGGGTTTCTGAAGGCAAGCCATTTTGGAAGTTGACGCCATTCCTGCTTGCAAGCTTGTTGTAATCAGGGAGCTCCACCAAACTCTGTCCACCATGGATAACCATTATCACATTTGACACATTTAAAGAGTTCTGGTATTATATTCTGTAGAGGTGTTATGCTGCTAACCCAAAGGCTGCAACTCTGTCATTGTTGGAATAAAGCAGCAACTCACAGGAAAATGATAGTTGACTCCTCCCATGTGATTTATAGCCTCCAAAACCCAAAGGAACATCAACCATGAATGTGTTCCAACTTGAAGACAATGAGTTAATGTGTGATTTTGAATCTATAGATTATGTTATCTATTATCTATGCATAGCAAGTGATTGCAAAGACCACTTTGCAATGACTAGGGAGGACAGAAAGAGAATTGATGCCTTTGAGCTGTGGTGCTGGTGAAGAGTATTGAATGTACCATGGACTGCCAAGAAAACAAACAGATTCATCCTGGAGAGGGTTAAACCAGGCTAGTCCTTGGAGGCAAGGATTCTGGGCCTTCATCTGACATACTTTGGGCATGTTGCAAGGAGGGACAGGTTGTTGGAGAGGGGCATCATGCTTGGGAGGGTGGAGGGACAACACAGGAGAGGAAGACCCTCGATGAGATGGATTGATTCAGTGACTGGGGTAATCGGGATGGGTGTGTCAGAGGCAGTGTGATTGGCACAGGATAGAGCAGGGTTTAGGGCTGTTGTACATAGGGTTGCTATGAGTCGCAAACAACTACACTACAGCACACAACAACAACCACAACAACATTATCTATAGATTATGTTATCTATGTATACTATTGCTATCTCAACAATATTAAGTCTTCTATTTCATGGGCATGGGATATTTTTTTCCCAATTATTTAAGATAACAAAATATGCTCAGACTCATTGCCTTTGAAAAAGATCCGGCTCATAGCTGATCTTCCAGCGGGTTTTGGAAGTCTGTAAATTAGATGGGACACTGTTGTGTTCAACATTCTTCCATAGAACAGTTAGTGAATGAGAACTGCCTGCTTTTGAGTTGGTTATACAACTCCATACCCACTAGGCCACCATGAATATCTAGGGAAGTTTGTCTACTTGATTTTGAGGCAGAAGCTAGAGATCCTGTCTATTTGCCATAAAATAGGCTGTAGTAGTTAAGGAAGCAGATTCTATTTCTAGGTCTGCTACTTCAGTTCAGTGAGCTCTGGTAGCCTGGTAAGAAGTTGTGCTAAACCCAAAGCAGGCAGTTTGAATTCACCAGCTGCTCTGTAGAAGAGAGATGATTAATTTCCTCCCATGCTATTTGAAGTCTCTGAAAACTAGCTGTTAGGCCAACTTTGCATCAGTTCTGACTCCAAGGCACATTACAACAATGACCCAAATTCACCAAAGGCATGGTCGGTGCCACTGGAGAGGGTCAGAGATGGTGAGAGATGTGATTTTCCTAATCACATGCAACTTATTTTTCACTTGTTTATTCTTGCCTGTATATTTTCTACTACTTCTCTATTCAGTGTCTTCTAAAGCTGGAAATTGTTTCCTTGTCTTTCTTGTATGTATGGTAGAGAGTAGGAATTATAATTGTTTACTCTTCCATCTTTACAGACTTATATGAATCATTCCAATATTTCATTTTTAAATCACTGATTTGTATCTAATATTTACTTTTTACAATACATTAACAACTGTATGGACAGTAAAAAAGAAGATTTAAGATTTCACCTCTCAGCCATGTTGTATAAGAATTTTCAAGGAAAATAAAAATAGATATGTTCATACTTCTTAGCTCACTTGTGGAGAAAACTATTGAAACTTCTTCCTAACACAAGGTTGAAATTAATCTTGATTTACTGTCAAATGTACAGGGATTTTATAATATCATTTATAACAGCATTGAATTTCTCTAAGGTAAAGATTAAGATAAACAAGTTACCAACAGTGTTTATCTATAAATATACCAGATGGTGTGGAACTGGAGCTAGTTATCAACTTTACTGACTTTAATTTCACGATTACAAAACACAGTAAACTTGACTATTTATAAAAGGTAGAAAAAATCTCCATTGGACTTCAATAGCCAGGTAATATTATAAACATTAATCTCTCTATAATACTTGGTATCCTCCTACGGTGCAATATTTAAAGTTGTAGAATGATTGCTAAAAACGTTAAAATTTTCATTGGGATCATTAGCTAGTATTTCTGTCATTGATCTATTACAACTTTACTAATGAGTTCCATGTGAGTGAAATTTAGTGAATAAGGTAATTCTTCATAAACCTTGGTAGGTGAATGTTCAACAATTATTTTAAGTAGGTATTTATCTAAGCTATAGCTTAAATTGCAAAAAATAAGACATTTTTTTATGAAAAAAAAGAATGCTGATGCCTAACTAGAACATATATATTCAGACTCCTCAGAAAAGTTCAAGTTTATACACTCAAATAATTATTTTGACTTTATATTTTATAGATCGAAGTCTACATTATGAACTTGCCTGAAACTTAAAAAAAATGCAGATTTTAAAAGAAAGAAAGGAAGAGAGAGAGAGAGAAAGGAAGGAAGGAAGGAAGGAAGGAAGGAATCCTACATAATCTGAATTTACTTAAAAGCAGACATTCCTTTGTTTTAGGAATCTAAATGTAATGTATTGGTCAAATATACTGTCAAGGACCTCTTTAACAGGTTAAAAAGCAAAGGTATCAGTGTAAAGATTAAAGTTCACCTGATCCAAGCCATGGTGTTTTGAATTGCTTCTTAAGCATCTAAAATTTAGACAATAAATAAAGATGACAAAGGAAGAATCTATGTATTTCAATAATGGTGTTGAAGAAGAGTATTGAACATAGAAGGGACTGGCTAAAAAGAAATCTCTCTTGAAGGAAGCGCAATTAGAGGCAAATTTGGTGAAACTTTTCACGTACTTCGACATGTTGTCAAGAGAATCCCGGCAATGGAAAATGACATTGTACTGGACGCACAGAGGGTCAGTGAAAGTGAAGACTTTCAACAAGTTAAATGACAGTGACTGTAGCAATAGAATTTAGCATACTAGAAATTGAGAGGACAGCAAAGGATAGAGCAAGATTTTGATCTGTTGCTCATGGGTAGCCGTGAGTTGAAATTGACTTAATGGTGCATGACAAGAACTACTTCCTTATCAACTATCTTGCTATCTGAAATACTGCATTTACACAAGTTGGGGCAAAGAACTTCAAAACAGGATAATCTACTATCCAATTATTTTCTTCTTAGAATGTATAAGTTTCCTCTGAGAGTGCAACATCCCATTTACAGGACCACCTTTGTATGTCAGGCTTTCAACTTAAGCAACCGAAACCACCAATCCAAGTCTTCATACGAGAGAGACAAAGAAGCTAATTTTGAGAGAGCCTTTAATGACCTTAAAATGGCCCAAGTCATCCAGGAGGAGGCAGGTTTTGGGGGAGGTTGTTATTTCTTCTCCAATATACTTAGGTGCCCTAGAGGGACTTAGTCTTATAGAAGGAAAAATAACACTGTTAATAATAGAAGCTTAAGGAGAAGCCATTCATTTTTTCCTCAGTTGCATCCTGTACTCTTGAGTTTCTCTTATGGAACTTTTCTAATTCTCCAGGTCATCTGACTTGGGGTCCAAGTCCTCTAATACCATTCATTTTAGTACTATTTTTGTTTGCTGGGCAAAAAATATGGAATAGAGGTTGTTAAGTAAGTGTGAGAGACATACATGGGAAACAACTTCTATGAGTGTTTTGACCAAGTCCAGTGATACCAGCTGTGTCCCTACTCTCTATCTGCTCAAGAGTCTAACTCCTTTAACAACACTTTGTGATCCAGAGTGCAATAGTAGTACAGGTGGTCACAGATTGGTTCTTAAAGGATGGAAACTGAGTAATAGTAGTAGATATTAAATATATGGAGATAACAAGCTAGGAAAGTGAATGGATACTTTCATTTACTTCCTTAGCAATTAACCCATTGAAGAACAAATATAAACAGGAACGAATAAAACCTATACTTGGACCAGGAGGCAGTCATCAGAACAGAGCAAGGAAACACTTCATGGTTTAAAACTGGAAAGGGTCCATGCCAGGACTGGGTCCTATCTCCATGCCTTTTCAACCTACACGCAGAGCAGATTACACAGGAGACTGGACTCTGAGGAGAAATATGGCATCAGGATTGCAGAAAGTCTCATCAACAATCTG
>NW_006399874.1:3914612-3916720 GCF_000299155.1 Elephantulus edwardii
TAAAACCAGGCTGCTCCTTGGCAACAAGGATTCTGAAGCTTCATCTGATGTATTTTTGGACATGTAACAAGGCAGGACCAGTCCTTGGAGAGGGATGTCATGCTTGGGAGGATGGAGAAATAGCGCAAGAGAGGAAGACTTTCGATGAGATGGCTTGATTCAGTCACTGCAATAAAAGGGTAAGTGTGTCAAAGACATTAAGATTGGTACAGGATAAGCAGGGTTTAGGGCTTTTGTACATAGGGTTGTTGTGAGTTGCAAGTGACTTGACGGCACATAACAACAACAAGATAAAAGTTTAGATGTTGAAGACTTGAAGTGAATATAAAAAGAGAAGACAGAAAGAGTAAGGACAGAGAGGAGTTATAAGAACCTACTAATCCATCCATCAGCTGTTCTGATTGAAAAAGATGGGCAATTCTCTGCTGTGCAAATAACTGCTTCTGAAAATCAATGTAAGGATCAGCTATGGGTTGATTCTAACTTTATTTTCCTCCAAAAAGAGAAAACACCTGTTAATATTACAATGACTTGTTCATTGTAGCCATTTTGAGATGGGTCTGAGCAATACTCTAAACAGAGAACACAGGAGAGGAACAAATCACAGAAAGAAGCCTCTAGTGCATTATTTAGTAAAATTAAAATTGAGCGTGGGAATTCACAGACTAGTCAATTCAGATGCCATCAAAGTAGACCTCGAGTTTATGAGGGAGGGCTGTTGAATGTCATTGAGATTATGGGCTCAGTGACCAGGAGGAACTTCAAGAGCAAGGGGAATACTTTGCAGAGACAGGAATGAAGAGGGAAGTAGGCAGTTTCCTTTACACAACAGAGCAACATAGAGCCTCTCATTTTTGCTTCAGGAAACTTGAACCACACTTATGTTACAATCTGTGATCAAGCTATACTATCTTCCCACTCATGTTTATTGAATTCCATTAAAAAACCCATATAGGACTAAATAAACACTTTAAAAAAAGAAAATAAAAACCCAAGGATAAGAATACCCTCTATAAGTTGTCAGGGGAACATAGAAATCCTACTGCCCTTGGATTGGTTCTGAATCATAATGTTTGAGAGTGCAATGTGTTGTCTCTTGTTGTCTCAAGGCCTTGGACTTTTTATGGAGACTTGCCTATGGCATCTATATCTCAAGGGAAGTTGATAGGTACATGTTCTGGTCTTTCATTTTATTTAAGTGTTATGTAAATATGTGTTCAATTAGAAAATTGTCCTATATAATCAGAAGATAGAAACTTTTTTAAAAACTCACAAAATTATCCAAGGTCAGCACATAGTAAAACCAGCAAAATTACAAGAGAATTACCTATAAAAAGTCAACAAACTTTCTGTAAACCTTTCTTAAGATCACAATGAAAAGAATAAAATAAAAAGGAAGATATTTGTGATGAATAAATCATTGAATGTACAACTTTTTTTAAAAAAAAAGACAATATAAAAAAAATGACAGTCCTCCAATAGAGGAGAGGCTAATACAAAGAATATTTCCAGACTGTGGTATAAAAAAAAAATCCTTTTAAAATAGCAAATAGAAAAACAAAGAAAAACCACAACTAGTAGAAACTGGGAAACAAATGGAGGCATAATATAAAAGTCTAAACAATTATGATAAAGACAAAATAATAAAAAGTAATAGCATTATTTCAACTGAAGAAACAAATTATGAAATTAGAAAAAGCAAGGAAGCACTCAATAATCAAAATGTACAGATGAAAGAGAATAAGTAAAACTGAAGTTAAAATAATGAAATCTATCACTCTTAAACAATCTTAAAAGGAAAAAGCGAAACATTTTGAGAGGAAATATGATACTCAATTAAGAAATCTAACACTGGAAATTTTGGAATTCCAGAGTACCATAACAGCAAAAAAGATATTATCATTATGTACTATTGATTTGGAATGGATAGAAAACCCACTTTTCAAAGTTCTAACACCACATTTTATAAGACTACTATTGAGAAAATAGGATAATCAGGCATGAAATATTGATATGTGTGTATGTATACACACCAATATATGTATATAGATGCATATATATGTGTATATATATGTATGTGTGTCTATATAGTTTAGCACAGTGCCTGG
>NW_006399874.1:3916820-3918838 GCF_000299155.1 Elephantulus edwardii
ACAACTCATAGCGACCCTATGAACAAAAGACCTGAACTCTCTTGTGTAACTATAATAGTTTCTCTATGTTCATAGAGTTTTCAAAGGCGTGTGGTTTAGGAGGTGGGTGCCACTCCTGCTTCCAAATCTGAATCAATTTGAGAGCTTCACTAAGCACTGTTCAGAAATGGGATATGTGTAGATATATACACATATACATACACACATACATATATATGTGTATATATAGATGCATATATATGTGTATATATATGTATGTGTGTCTATATCTATATATATCTATATCTATCTATCTATCTATCTATCTATCTATCTATCTATCTATCTATCCTATATATATAGTATGGAGAGAGAGAGACAGAAAGAGAGAGAGAGACAGAAAGAGAGAGAGAGAAAGAGAAATCACTAGGATAGGATAGAGGTTAGTGGCCAGGGAAGGGGGGTTGAAGTAACAGGAAATATTCATTGGAGGCTTGAAAATATGGGGTGACAATTGAAAAATCTATAGTAATTAGCTATATAAAATACAATGCACACGGATGAAGCACAATGTTTATGAATAATTCATGCAGACCAATTAAAATTGCAGGTTAAAATAATACAAAAGTGAAAAAAGAAAGATAAAATCATCAGTATATGAATAAAAGATCAATAAAACTATTCCAAAGGGAAAATGAGAAGATAAGTGGGCAAAAGAAGTAGAGAGAGTCTTTGGCTGCAGATTTGCACAATGCGTATGCTGGTAGATTTCTTCACTGTTTTTTCCATGGATGTTGACTATTGATCTAAGTTAAATTAAATTATTGAAGTTTCAAATGTTTATCCATCTATCATGATATTGCTTATCAGGCCAGTTGTAAAGAATTTTTAAATTTCTTGATGTTGAGATGTAATCCATGTCATCAAGGTTGTAATCTTTAATCTTCTGCAGTAAGTGTGCCATTTTCAGTTTATTTTCAACAAGCAAAGTTGTTTCACTTGCATGGCATACATTGCCAACTAGTTTTCCTTCCGTCCTGATGTCACATTCTTCATATAGTTCTACTTGTTGGATTGTTTGATCAATATGTATGTTGAATACATATGGTGAAAAATGCATCTTATGTTTGTGGAATGCATGTGAAAAATAACACACATCTTCCCTTGTTTTAAGCCATGTGGTATCACCTTTTTTTTGTGTAACCAATTGCTTCATTTGGTGGTTCTACATGAGCACAGTGAAGTGTTCTCTAATTCCTATTCTTCTTAATATAATCTGTAATTTACTAAGATGCATACAGAAAACCTCTTTAGAAAAGTCATAAAACACAATTAATTTTGATAATCCATACTTTTGGCCAAAATCCATCTGATGGTAGTGTAATGTACCTCATTCTCTAAATAGATGTGACATGTACCTTACCTTATGGAATCTAATTATGCCAGGATTGAAAGAGGTCCATATTTGTTCTCATTCTCAAGAAAAGTGATTCAAACAGATGTGGAAATTATTGAGCAATATCATTAATACCATATGCAAGCAAAATACTGCTGAAGATCATTCAAAAATGGCTAGAACAGTATGTAGATAGGGAACAGCTGGAAGTTCAAGCAGGATTTAGAAGAGGCAGTTGCACCAGGTATACAATTGCTGATGTCAGATGGATCCTGGCTGAAAGTGAAGACTACCAGAACAATGTATATTTGTGCTTTCTTGGCTATGCAAAAGCATTTGACTGTGTAGCTCATAACAAGCTGTGGCTGACACTGAGAACAACGGAAGTCTCAGAGCACTTAATTGTGGTCATGCAGAGCCTATGGTTGGAACAGGAGACTGTTTTATGAACAGAGAAGAGAACACTGGATGGTTTAAAATAGAGAACGAAGTGCATCAGGGTTTTTTGGTTTTTGTTGATTTTTTTTTCTTCTCTCCATGCCTGTTCATTCTTTAAGCTGAGCAAATTATTCAAGAAGCTGGGCTCTAAGAAGAGAAGTGTGGCATCAGGATTGGAGGGAGACTCATCAATAGCTGTGTTATG
>NW_006399874.1:3919098-3921353 GCF_000299155.1 Elephantulus edwardii
GTTTGAGGACTAAGGTGTGTCTGATTCAGGCCATAGTCTTTCCAATCAATTGCTAGGCATCTGAGGACTGGACAATGAATAAAGATGACAGTTGAGCTATGATGCTGGAAAAGAGTACTGAACATCCCATGGATGGTAAAAAGAACAAAAAGATTCGTCTGGGAGAGAGTGCAGCTGGAATGTTCTTTGAAGGCAAGAGTGAAGAGGTTTCATCTCACATATTTGGGGCATGTTGTTAGGAGGGGCTATTCCTTGGAGAGGGACATGATGCTGGGAACGTAGAGGACTGGCAAAAGAAAGAAAGACCCTCAACTGGGTGGGTTGACACAGGGACTGCCAAAATGGCCTCTTGTATGTCAGGAAGTGTAAGGATGGCACAGGATAAAACAAGGTTCAGATCTTTTGTTCACAGGGTCTCTGAGTCATACTTTACAGCACATAACAAAAATAATAACCTTACAAAATATAATTTTTAAAAAACCCAATTTTTGTGGTTAAAATTATTCACAGATAGCATAACATCAATTTAATTATTTCTACATAACAGATAATATTGACTACATTCTTCAAATTGTACAACCATTCTCATTTTCTTGTTCTGAGTTGTTTTTACATATTTATGGTTTAGAAAAAATTCCATAAAAATTATCTGATTAACAATGGAAAAAAATAAACTCTTAAGATGTAAATACAATGACCTCATAATTTTAAAAAGTGTTCTTACTTACAACTTAATGAGCAGATTAAAAAAATAATTTTGTAGAAATAAATTACTGATTAATAAAAAATAAAATTATAATACATGGAGTGAAAATGGTGAATAGCTTTTAAGTTACTATGGTTTCAGCATTTTCTTTCAGATTTATTCAACCTTGTCTTTGCATCAAGAGGCCTGGTGGCACAGTAAATTATTAGGTGGCAAGTGGAGAGGTTGACAGTTGGAACGCATTTGCTAAAGATAAGGCAATTTTCTGACTTTCAACAATTTAATTGCATTTTCATGATTTTTTTTTCAGATTACCCAACCCTATCATTGTATCAAAGACCCCAGGCTAAGGAAATCACACTAACAAGATTTCACTCCCCTTTCAATGGTCAGTTGAAAGTTAATGCTCTAAAATATTTTTATCATATATTCCTTCTATTAAGCCAATGATTTGTTCTTTGTATCTTTCTTTCCTAGGAGATATTATCTACATTCTTATGTGTATGGCCGTCACATGTGGAATCTTTCTTTTGATTCTTCTCAAACTGAGGTAATTGGATACAGGACCAGACTGGAATAGAATTATTTATCCATTTGTAAGCATATTTCACAAAGGTAGAAACTACAAAGGACTTGAAACACACACTCCTTTAAGACATACCAAATTACTTTTTATATGAGTCTATGGAGACATAACTCTTCTATTTCATCTGTATGAAAAATAGGATTATAAAGTATTTCCTTTGTTACATTTTTCAAGTGTATACACATAACATGTTCTCCCAAATTAAATTGTTAGCAGTGTTTTCCTCGGTCTTTCTAAAAATCAATAGTGAATCTCAATATATTATTTTATCCAAATCACTTGCAGGATTAATAATTTTGTATAGTGGATTTGTTGTACTTTATATAATTTATATTTAGGTGAATATATGTCACTTTGATTTTATATACATTATACACATAATGAATCTATTCATTTCATGATATACTCTTATTGAAAGGAGCATATAATGATTTTTTGTAGGGTAAACACGGAAAGATTTATTCCTGTTGCCTAAAATGAATTCACTCTTTCCAAATATTCCTTTGTCATGACTTTCTTTATTAAGCAGTTGAACAAAGGTTGAGTGGGTATGTAGGATTTTTCAGATTTAAATGTCTCAATCTCCAAATTTCTGAATGTTTACAGTTTTAAGAATTTCTACTCATTCAACTTTGAAAATATATATAAAGTAGTCATCCCTGTTTGCTTTTAATTTTGTTTTTAAAAATTTATCATTTGAATGAATATTTGCAAATAATTTTGCATTTTCACTAAATAACACAGACTTTTATTTATAACAATAATTAAAATTTGTTAATGTAATTAGTTACAATGTCTAATCAAACACTTATTGTATATGGCCTTTCCATTCACCCAACATATCTGTATTTAACCATGAATTTAAACATCATGTTTATTTTCTTTTTCATTTTATATGGGTGTATAATGTGTATAATTTGAATATTATAAATGATGTTGAAGAAATATATACACATTTTGTTG
>NW_006399874.1:3923568-3940650 GCF_000299155.1 Elephantulus edwardii
CATGTTGTTGTTATGTGCTGTTGAGTTGCTTGCGACTCATAGTGACCCTATGTACAACAGCCCTAAACCCTGCTCTATCCTGTGCCAATCTAATTGCCTCTGACACACCTATCCAGGTAACAAGCCCCAAGGCAGAGCCTAAACCAGTTGGGCCCGAGGGCCACAGGCCCGAGGGCCTAGAAGGAAAACACAATCTATACAGGAGTTCTACAGGACACATCACCTTCCCTTTGGAGACAATACAAGTAAAAAAGAGACACTGGACACAGGAAAAAATCTGACAAGCTGTCAAGTCATGGGTCGGACAATGGAACATTAATTCTGAAGGCATTTGGTAGAAGTGAAGTGGTATCCTGCTGGAGGGTCGAGCTGGGAAATAAGTGGGTCAAGGCACTGGGCTAAGGGCAGGGACTACGCTGTAACTAATGGTCAACTCCAAAATGAGGGATTTATCTTTTACTACTCCACAGATTGCTCTCTGTCAGATACTCCTCTAAGTCTAAACATTCAGATTACGACAGACTAGGAAGAAGGATTGGCCATCCACTTCTGAAATGGCAGGCCTCTGAAAACCCTATGTACACATGGTATATATATATATACCTTTAAGATTTTGCCTATAGATAAATAGAGAAAAATGAATATTTCTCTGATACCATGAAGCATAAAGAAAGAGAGAGAGAGAGAGAGTTGTTATTGTGTGCCATAGAACTGTGTCAGAACTGACCCATAGCTGACCCTTCAGTGGGTTTTCAGAGGCAGTTAATTGCACAGGGATTGGATTGCCCATCTATCTCCAGCTAAACAGCTGATGGCCTGGAAATTTGTGTCTTTGGGATTGCAGTGCAGCCTCTTGACACTAGGCAAGAAGCTTAAACTTAAAATCTTTAAAAACCAAGGAAATAAGATGAAAGAGTGAAGTTGAAAGATAAAAAAGCAACATCAAAGTTTAGGGAACATTCCAAGTGTGTATTTTGCTCATGGGTCATCTAAACAAACAAAAATTATTGAAAAATCATCACTTGTTGGATAAAATTCTCTAAACATACAATTTGCCACTTAAAATACCATTTCCAAGAAAAATTTCTTCTCTCCAATGTCCTAAAGTTGTTTTAGAATATTTCATGAGTGTCATGAAATATTTGAAGCTCACATAGTTAAAACAGTTTTCTAAAGGAGAATTTGTCAAACTTTCCTTTATTTTGGTTTAAAAAAATAGTTGAAGGCCTATTTATTTACTGTGCCTACCTAGATATTTAAGGAAAAAGATAGTGTTTCAGGGCACAAACTGTTGTTTTCTGGTCTTCCAAATTTTTATTAGTAGTTCTCAACTGTTCTTTTTTTCCTTTTTTATCATTTGTTCATTCATGCACACTTTCCTTCTTCCTTCCCACACCCACCCTCCAATTTCTTTTTTTCATGCATATGGTTTCTAATTATCCATTTCTTTCAAAATGTCCTTCCTTTCATTCACTACAGTGCATTATTAATGATCTATCCATTCTACATTTCTTAGATATATACTTTACATGTTAAGTTCATACCTGCCACACACTTAAACTAATACAAATACATGTGTAATAAACCAAAGAAGTAAATAATGTGAAGGCTATGAATAAGATAACAGAAGAAGAATTGATGCTTTTCAGTTGTGGTGCTGAAGATGAGTACTGAATATCCCAGGGACTGAAAAAACAAGCAAACAAACAAAAAACCAAAAGCAAAACAAAAAGCAAACCCTAAACAGATATGTCTTGGAGAGAGTGTAGCCAGAGTATTCCTTAGAGGCAAGGATGACCAAGTTTCATCTTTTATACTTTTGACATGTAAAGACACCATGCTTGGAAAGATGGAGGGTCAGTCAGGAGAGGAAGACCCCCAACAAGATTGAGTGACACTGTGACTTCAGCAATGGGCTCTAATGTCTCAGAGATGATGAGAAAGGTGCAGGATATGGCAGATTTCCAGGAGGCTGTTCATAGGGTTGACATGATATGTACTTCATAGCACCTAACAACAACACTCATCATTCCATACGTGTTAACAACTATTATCTTCATCTCTCACCTTGCCTACATAGAAAAGCATATTACTTCTCTGAATGATAGCAAGGGAGTTATTCTTCTAGATAATAATTTTTACTTTAGTATATTTTCTAAAGGCAACCATTCATACTATTAAGCAGCACGATATGTTCAGAATCAGAAATCCTGATGGCTTGGGAATTGGGCCATCACATCATAGTCTGGTCAATGGGAGACGATTATTGAATGCTGTAGGCAAAAGTAGGAAGGGATAGTGGTGGAGTAAGGAGACGTGGGTGGGCAGCAACATTGAATCTATTGGTCATTGCTATAACTGGGCAATTGCCTTTCATCTGCTCTTTTCTGTGGGATGCTTGTCTGCCAGAATCTATTATATATATATTTAAAGATTGAGATGGACTAGGAAGAAAGATTGGCCATCCACTTCTGAAAAAACAGGACTTCAAAAACCCTATGGACAATAGAGCACATTTAGAATATCACTTGGACTAGCAGACATGGCAATTGAAACGGAAATCTTAGAAATGGAAATACAGAGAAGAAGGAACAGCTGTAAGCAGACACTAGTGACTGGATCATGGAAAGTGAGAAGCATGAATATAGGAAAATTGGACATTGTTAAGGAAGAAATGGAACACATAAATATTGACATACTAGGTATTGGTGAAATGAGATGGCTTGGCATGGGACATTTTGAACCAGATGATTATATGATTTACTATGCCGGGGATGAAAAGGTGAGGAAGAATGGCGTTGGTTTCATAATGAAAAAAGTCATTTCTAGATCCATCCTGAAATACAATGTGGTGAGCGACAGGATAATATCCATACCCATACAAGGAAGTCCAGTGAATACCACTATAATTCAAATATATGCACCAACAACTAGAGTGAAAGAGGAGGAAATAGAAGATTTCTACCAAGTTTTGCAGTCAGAAGATGATCAAACATGCGATCAATATGCATTGATAATAGTGGGTGACTGAAACGCAAAAGTTGGGAACAGGGGAGAAGGATCAGTAGCTGGAAAATACTGGCTCAGTGAGAGAAATGAGCTGGAGATAGCATGATAGAGTTCTGCACATTCAATAATTTATTCATTGCAAATACCTTCTATAAGAAACAGGCTATACACATGGATCTCACCTGATGGCATGCATAGGAATCAAATAGATTACATTTGTTGAAAGACTTGGTGGAGAAGCTCAGTATCAGCAGTGAAAACCAGCAGAAAGCAAAGAATACCAGAAGAATGTCTATCTGTGCTTCGTTGACTATGCAAAGGCTTTTGACTTTGTGGATCACAACAAGCTGTGGCTGACTCTAAGAAGAATGGGAATCCCAGAACATTCGATTGTGCTAATGCGAAACCTATACTTGGACCAATAGGCAGTCGTCAGAACAGAGCAGGGAGACATAGGATGGTTCAAAATCAAGAAGGGGGTCCATCAGGGATGTATTTTGTCTCCATACCTTTTCAATCTGTATGCAGAACAGATCATCTGAGACGCTGGGCTGTACATCAGGATGTAGCATCAGGATTGGTGGAAGAGTCATCAACAACATGCGTTATGCAGATGCCACAACCCTGCTTGCTAAAACTGAGGAGGACCTGAAGCTCTTGCTGCAGAAGGTCAAGGACTGCAGTCTCCTATATGGATTGAAGCTCAACATCAAGAAAACAAAGATTCTCACCACTGCACCAATTGACAGCATCAGTATGGATGGTGAAGAGAATGAGATAGTTAGCAGTTTTAGTTTGCTTGGCTCCACAATCAACACTCTTGCTAACAGCAGCCAGGAAATCAAGAGATGAATTGCATTGGGAATGTCAGCTGTGAGGGACCTCTCAAGAGTACTGAAGAACAACAACATCAGGCTGGAGACTAAGGTGCACCTGATCCAGGCTATTGTCTTTGCGATTACGTGCTGTGGTGCTGGAGAAGAGTGTTGAATATACCATGGACTGCTAGGAGAACAAACGAGTTTTTCCTGGAGAGGGTGAAGCCAAAATGCTCCTTGGAGTCAAGGATTCTGAAGCTTTGTCTGACATACTTTGGGCATGTTGCAAGGAGGGACTGGTCCTTGGAGAGGGACATCATGTTTGGCAGAGAGGAGGGGAGTTGAGGGAGAAGAAGACCTTCGATGAGATGGATCGATTCTGCGACTGGAGTGGTGGGAATAAGTGTGTTTGAGATGGCTAGGTTGGCACAGGATAGAAGAGCATTTAGAGCTCTTATACATAGGGTCACTATGAGTCTCAAACAACTCGATGGCACATAACAACAACAGTTACAAATCTTTCCATATTATTCACAATTGACCCTGACCATGATGCACATTTCAGACACAGAAGGAGGTTAATAAAAAAAATAAAGTAAAAGAAAAAACACCATTATCAAATAAAACATTGTTTTTTTAAATTTTTATCTGTAATTTGTTGTTGTTGTTGTTGTTATGTGCCATAAAGTCACCTGCGATTCATAGTGACCCTATGTATAAGAGCTCTGAACTCTGCTCTCTTATTGATTCAACCTCATTATCTCTCACAGACCTCATTACCCCAATCACTGAATCAATTAATCTCATCTAGAGTCTTCCTCTCTTGTGCTGTCCCTCCATCCTCCCAAGCATATTGTCCCTCTCAAAGAACTGGTCCCTCCTTGCAACATGCCCAAAATATGTCAGATGAAGCTTCCAGAGTCCTTGCCTTCAAGGAGCAGGATGCTCATTGCCTCTGCAAGATGAACCTGTTTGTTCTCCTAGCAGTCCACGGTATATTCAAAACTCTTCTCCCACACCACAGTTCAAAGGTATTAATTCTCCTTTTATTGTCCCTTGTCATTGTCCAGTTCTCTGATAAAAGCAAACACATAATTGTGAAGACAAAAGGCCTGAGATTAAAAATTTGCCTTCTTAATAGAAAAAGTATCTGCTGCATCATTCAGCCAGTAGTCTGGTGCATATAGTTGCGAGTCAGGATTAAGACTTTTACATTGTTTGATGTCACACTAAAGTTTTTTTTTTCATATTTTCACAGAGATATATCTGTATGTCAAGAATTTTAAAAAGTTTATCTTTTTCATCCTTGATTGTTCGATGTTAGAAATCATAGCTGAATGCATGATATACCATACAAAGACCATGTAGCATTTTAATATTGAATTCTATTTTCTATTTTCTGTCTCCAGGAATTTGCTGATGTTATACCTACTTCTAAAAATTGAAGTACAAATATATATTTGGAAAATGTCTTTAAGATGAAATTTTTTATCAGTTTCTTTTATTTTTCTATAGAGCCTGCAAGATAACTCATCAAACAAGAAATTCCTCAGAAATCCAAAGACCTGAAGGTATCATGATTTATTGAAGGTCATGGATCATTGGATTTCTTTAGAGCAAAATTTGTAATCAATGTGCAGAATAGTCTATCCATTGCATTTTCTATTAGGTACAACAACAATGTAGTATGGTGGAATACTATGGCATACTGATTTTAGATTTGTTTTTTAAAAATCAAGTAAAAATTGTGTGTTTACATTATATCTTTGATAAAGAGTTAAAGTCTCTCTTGGAGATGAAAAAAAATGTTATCCTACATTTTACTTTTCATTATTATATTAGTCATGAATAAACACCCAAATCTTGATTAGATTGGTATGGTAATACTAGGAATTGAGTTAATTGAGATTAGTTCTATCATGATGACATTATAGTTCTCACTCATTGCTTTGTTTTCCCCATAGTTTTAAGAATTCTTACTGCCGATGTAGAGAAACTCAGAGATTTTTGTGTGTTCACTTGTATTGTGTCATATTGCTGGATTTATTAGCTCTAGGACATTCCTTGTAATTCTTTGGGTTTTTAAAAATATATAATGTCATATCATCATTGAAAGGGGGATAGTTTTCCTCCATTTTCCCCAAATGAATAATCATCATTTCTTTTTCTTGCACAAGTGCTCTAGCAGAGATTTTTAGTACAATATTGAATACTAGAGATGAGAAAAATCATCCTTGTTTTATGCCTAGTCTTAAAGGAAAATGTCTCAATCTTTCTCCATTGAGTATGATGTTGTCTGTGTTTATTTAATGCCATTTATCATATTGAACAATTTCTTTAATTTCTTAGATTATTTAGTGTTAATACTATAGAAGAATTTTGTATTTTATCTAAACCTACTATACATTAACTCTGTGATTCTTTATCATTCTACTATCAATGTGGTGTATTGATTAATTTCGTAATGTTGAATCTTCCTCATATTTCTATAATAAATCCTATTTAATAATGATGTATTGGCTTTTTTAATATGCATTTGGATTTTATTTGCTAGAATTTTCTGAGTATTTTTTTCATCAATATTTATAAGGGATATTAATGAGACTTTATCACTATAAAACTTCTGTTTCTCAAAAGACATTATGAGCACTGTGGAATAATAATCTTTGCAATGGGAAGAAATTAGGGAACTCTTATATTGACAAGAGTTTAGCATCCAAAGTCATAGTCGACTAGACGGCATCTAACAACAATAACAAAAAGACAAACCAATTTAAAACCAGGAAAGGGCTTGAACAAACATTTCTCAAAGATGCTCAATGTTATTAGCTACTTCAAGAACGCAAACAAAAACCACAGTGTGATACGATTTCACTCCAACTAAGATGGTTATGATTAAAACAAAAAGAAAATTACAAATGTTACCAAGGATTTACACAAATTGGAACTCTTTGTCAGTGGGATTATATAAAAAATAAATCGTGTAACTATTGGGAAAAATCGCTTGGTGTCTCCATAACAAGTTAAACCTTTAATTACTTCATTAAAACATCATTCATAATAGCCAAAGGATGAAAAGCACCCAAGTGCCTATCAACAAATTAATGGATAAGCAAAATGTGTTTATATGTACAATTAAATATAACTTTGGCATAAACAAAAATGAATTTCTGATACATACTACAACAAGGATGAACACTGTAAACATTCAAAATATTGCATAGTTCAATTATATGAAATATAAAATAAGCAAATTTAAAGACACTTAAATCTATTCGTTCTTACCAGATATAAGGAAAGGGAAATGATGGAGTTCTTGCTTAGGGAATACTAAATTTATACATTGTTGGTGGGATTATACTATGGTACGACCACTCTGGAAGGCAGTTTGGTGCTTCTTCAAAAAGCATAGAAATTCCATATGACCCAGCTAAATGAGAACTGAGGCACAAACAGAAACTCGTACAACAAATTTCACAGCAGCATTATTCACTATTGCAAGAACATGGAAAGACCCCAGATGCCCCACCACAATCGAATGGACTGAGAAATTATGGTACATACACACAATGGCATGCCAGAGCAATGATTTTGTAGATTTCTTCCTAACTTGGGAGAAACTGGAGAACATTATGCTGAGTGAACTAACTCAGTCCCATAAGGACAAATATTATATAAAATCATTAATATAGAATGAGTATGAGGATCCAAGAGGAGGCTTGAAAGAGTCCACAAGCCACATTATTTTATTGAATATGTGAGTATGTAGACAGAATGGTTTACTTCTATATTTAATATATACAAATACTTTAAAATGTACAGTGATTTACTGTACACTGTACAACGTACAGTGAAATTAATTACTTTCACCATGTTGTATAACCACCAACAACATCTGTTTTCAGAAGTTGTCATCACTTTCCCCCCCTTTATTTTATACTGGTTTATTTATAAAGCTTGAATACATTATTTTTCACACTGGATCTTTCCCATTTCCTTCATCACCCCCACTCATCAAATTGTACAGACCTATGATTAATTCACCCCTCACCCATTCTCTCTCCTTTGCTTCCGCCCTTGTCCTTTTCCACCCTCATGTGCTACCCTTACAAGCCCTCATTTTTCTTCTCTGCCCTGTTCTTCATCCCAAGAAGCTGGCCTATATGGAACACAGGCTTCTTGTTTTCTGTTTGCAGCTGAGTTTAGCTAATGAACAACACTGGAAGAAAATGGGTGGTAAGGACAAGAGAAGAGTGAGATTCTTTATTTCTTTTGTCCCTTCCTGAGAAGTCAATTTGTGCTCGCTGTTTCCCTGGACAGAACTTTGCTATTTCTGTCACTTTGGCCTTTTCTATATGACTTTCTCCTTCCAGACGCCAGCAAGCATCTCTCCTCCAAGTTTAGTAATGCTAACAGCTCAGCTTTTACTAAGTTATGAGTTATTGGACTGTGGTTTTCCTACAAATGCTCACAACTCTATTAAAACTCTCTTTATCAAGCTCTCAGAGTTACTTACATTGAATAACTTGGAGTAATTCAATTACAGCATGTTTCCCGTTGATCCTGGAATTGTGGAACTGGGATATTTTCAGTTTGGTATTTCCCAGCACTAATGGAACATCCGTGTGAAGTTGCCTGCTAGTCAACCAGAAAACATGATTTTTTGGCATTGTTAAGTTAGATCCAAGAGAAAACTATTAAAGTTCATTTTCCAGTATCCCAGTAGTCTCCTTACCCCTCTCCTTTCCCAAGTGAGAAAGCAATTTTACTACCAGAAATTCACCTGTGATTTCCAGGGATAACGGTGCAGGTGGTGGTGGTAATTAGAGGGCTGCATACCCATTCACCAGGCAGCACAAATGACAGATATTTCCTTAAAATTGACCACTGAGGAAATGAATTCTCTCTGGAGTAGTGATGAGTCCAGAGACTTTATTTACTCACTGTTTTTATTAAGTCCCCACAGACTGATTTTGGGGTGGTGGTGGTTTTGTTTTTGTTTTTTTTTTTTTATTCCATAGGGTTGGTTTTGTTTTTTTGTTTTGTTTTGTTTTATGACAGATGTGTGTGTCTTGGTTTCTACTCACCCCCAACAAACATTGTGTTTTATATAATTATTTGCTATTGATCAATTACTTTTATCACTCCATCTCATAACGTTTCCATTGCATCTGCCCACAGGCATTCTTGAGTGCTAAGTAGAGTAGTACCAGCTGGGCCTCAGCGAAGTGAATCAGAAAGGCCTCTTGGGAAGGAATTTAAGTCAGAAGAAAAGCTAGAACTCTGTGGTTATTTCAACGTTGTGCCTCGCATCTGTTCTTACTTTATGATTCCTTGTGAGGATCCTGAGAAACACACTTTGAGGATTATTGAGACATGCATCCGTCTTATTGCCATGCACAATTAAAATGAATATAAATGACATAAAGCATAAATGGCTATTTTCTTCTTATTATTTATTAAATCGGGGATACTTGTGAGCTCTACAAACCAAAGAATAAAATCTGAGTCCAAAAATTGGCATTATTGCATTAAAAGTAGTGTCAGCACATTATGGATCCTTTGTGAATAAACACTGCTATTTTCACAGGTCCGTGTCTGCTCAGTCTGCAATTTCATGCTTCATTCCTTAGAACTCTGAGATTAATACTATCTGGGCGACAATGATTTCATGCTCTTGAGTTGCTCCAATTGTTCCTACAGTGACTCCTTGAGACTTTGGTGTCTATTTGGACCATATTGAATGCACCTTAAGATTTAAGAGGGGAAAAGAGTTTTCAAAAGTTCAGTGTAGAATAATCAGTTACAATAAAAGTAGCATATGCTCACAAATTTGTAACACTTAAATTAAAAACCATAGCAAATGCAATTTCCATCAAGTTGATTCCGTCTCAATGACTCTGTAGGGCAGAGTAGAACTTCCCTGTCAGAATTCTGAGGCTATAAATGATTACAGGAACAGACAGCCACACCTTTCTTCCACAGAGTGCAAAGAGCTGGTGGATTCAAACTGCCGACCATCTGGTCAATAGTCCAACACTCAACCCAATGAATCAGCAGAGCTCTAGGATAGCACTCAAAGGGTCTGTAATGTTGGTTTTACAAAAAAAGTTGGGAATATACATAAAACAATTTCAACATTGTGAAATAAACATTTTACCTTCTGTACATTGTGAAATATATATTTTTGGTTGCAAAAAAAATAACAGTTTATAATTTTAATGAGGCAAGAATATTATGTTTACATATAGATATTTGCTGTTGTTGTTGATTGCCATTGAGTAAGTTGAGCACAACTCATAGTGACCCTATGAACAAAAGACCTGAAATCTTTCTATAACTATCATCATTTCTCAAAATTCAGAGAGTTGATATTTAAGTCATAAAATGAGAAAGTTTGAGAGAACAGAAAATATAATTACTGAATACATGGTCAGACTGAGGGATGTGAGGGTTTTATACACTGATAATCTGTGGTGTCCATACTCTGCTCATATAATATTATTTTACTTACACAGCATACACGTGTGTGTGCATACATGCACATGTTTGTGCATATATGTGGGCCTTAGCTCAATCCATGATGTAATATCTGTTTAAATGCGACTATACTATTCATGGTAGCTCTCGTGGTATAGTTCATAGGAAGATGCTACTAGCTGAAAAGTGATGCCTCTCTGGAGGTTTGAATTCATGAGTAAAATTGCAGGAGCAAAACAGATCATCTTCTCAGGACCCTGAAAAACCATTGAAAGTTCAGCTATGAGTTGGTTCCAATTCACCAGCAAGGAGTTGTGTTGTTAACCATATTTTCTACAAAAGGAATATTTCACATGTTCTACAACAAAGAAAATGCATCAATTGCTTCAACAATCAATGTAAAATTGTGTTGCTTTCCCACAACCAAAAATTACTCTCAATATTTTGTTTTAAACAGCTCACACATTAATTCTTATGTTTGTTTCATATTCAGTGTTTCAATTATAAATGAACAAATGAATGGCTGCCATAGTGATCAAATATTTCCATAAATTACTATTTTTATATTTAGAGAAGTACCTCATCTATGTTATACATTGCTGCCGTTATGTGTCGTTGAGTCACTTGCAACTCAGAAACACCCTACGTACATTATCTCTGAACTGTGTCCTATCCTGAGGCAATCTCCGACACACTTGTATCTCCAACACACTTGACCCCAACACCCTTGTCCCCATGTGAATCCATTTCATCCAGAGTTAGACGTAGTATTAAGAATGGTTATTTCTATTCTTGGATATTACAAATTTCAGTGATTTCATCACAGTGAAGTCATCAAACAATATTTATTTATATATAAACAGATAATAAATTTAGTTTTCTTGAATATTTTTTTATGCTGAGTATTTTTTTAGAATTTATAGGACAGAAAATCAATGAACATTTCGTTGTGTTGTTTGTGATGATAATGTTAGGACTATGCATAAAACATTTCTACATTGCGAAATAAACATTTTATTTTCCATACATTATGAAAGCGTATATGCCAAGTATACCTTTCTTGAGTGTATAAACTTAGTTTTCATTTAAACATGAAATGATCAGATTTCTTCATAAAAGTTTATATTTAAGTCATCAGAATATCTTCATTTATTTGGCATCAGAACTACAAACATTGTAAAATCTATTTGAAAGAGTTTCATACATCCTGTTTTCTTGTAACATTCATATGTTTCACTGGTGATGCTCTATGAAGTTAGTAAAATTGATCCCTAATTGAGCCAATATTTTTGGAGCACTCTGCCATACACTTGCTTCTTTGTAATCATTCTACAAGAGCTAACTGTTTGTTAATCAATATTCGCTTTGTTAAGTTTTCAAAATGTTCAGAATCTCTCAAATTATGTAAATATTCTGCTAATGACTGGTAGAAACCTGTGCATGTCTCTAAATGTACAGTTTTTCCTTGTTAATCTCATTTTTGTGTCCAGTCTTCAACAACAACAACATCTAAGGCACTTAAAATCTGGTCTATGATTTCAGGATTGCCCTCATTATTATAGTATGCCTTCCCAGCATGTATCAGGAAGGCGTTTTAATACTCCATAAATGCTTAAATTTGTTTTAACATGTGCATTGTTTAAGTAGAGATGTCAAAATGTTTAGAGTAACCACAGTAGAAAAAACTGAACTGCTTCCAGATAACAATCTACTGCTGTACATTCTACAACAGGAAGTTAATGTTCAGAATATGATACAATACACAGGTGGTATATTTGTCCTATTCTAAAATATTCTGTTTCATGCCTTTATAATACTCTAGCATGTTAACTATTCCATCAAAAGACTAACTTTTCTATTTAGAAAAATCAGTTTTTCAAGAGTCATAAAAATAATAAAGCTCTTGATTTGTAATTTATTCAAAGGCATAATTTATTTTTGTTTGGGGTTTTCTTAATATTTTATTGGTTTTTATATAATAACACCCTTATATTATGTTTCATTTATATACAGTGTGTTTTATAAAATCTTTCATTTGCATTATGTTTCATACAATCCTTCATATACATTCTATTTTACATTTTTTTTAAAAATAAAATGTTTATTATACACTGGATTACTTAAAAGCTCACATATATTTTTTTTAATATCTGACTTTCCAATTTCCTTCACTGCCCCCTCTATGCATCAAATTGTGCAACATCATAATTAAAGCCCTCCCCTCCACCCCTACCCATCCTCATCCCTCTGTTCCCATTCTTCCCCCACCCCCGCCTTGGTTCCTCATACTCATTCTGCAGTAACGGTCTTATACAAAGTTTGTCCTTAATGTGACTGAGTTAGTTCACTTAGAATAATACTCTCAAGTCCCTTCAAGTTATGTAGTAATTTACAAAATCATTTCTCCTGTGTGCTGCATAGTATGCCATCCTGTATCATAATTTCTCAATTCATTTGATTGAGGTCGGATATTTGAGCTGTTTCCATGTTCTTAGGATGGTGAATAACACTGTTATGCACATTGGTATACAAGTCTCCATTTATATCTCAGTTCTCATTTTCTTGGGATGTATTCCAAGCACAGCAATAGCTAGGTCATATGGAATTTCTATGTTTCTGAAGAAGTGTCAAATTGCCTTCCAGAGTAGCTGTATCGTTTTACAATCCCACTAACAATTTTAAGTGTTCCTATGTTGCCACATCCTCTCCAACATTTATTATTTGTTGCCTTGTTAAACTTTGCCACTGCTACAAGATTAAGATGGTACCTCAATGTAATTTTTATTCACATTTCTCTTATTTCCAGTGATTTTTAGCGTTTCTTCATATGTCTGTTGACAACTAGAATATCTTCCTCTGTGGAAGTTCTTTCCATGTCTTTTGCCCATTTTGTAATCGTGTGATCAGGCTTTTCTTTGTGGCGGCCCTGTAGGATTGTGTAAACTTTTGCTATGATATCCTTGTCTCAAAAAGCATTGCCAAATGTTTTTTCCCCAGTAAGTAAGTTTTCTTTTCACTCTGTTGGAAGGAAAGCTTTTGATGTGTACAGGGATTTAATAATCTTAAGGTCCCAATAATTTTTTCCTCTCAGTTGGAAAAAAAATCTTTTGATGTATAGAGGGGCTTAATCATTTTAAGGTCCCATTAATTTTTTCCTCTCCCGATTGTGCATTTCAGGCTGTATTTGGCAGTCTCTTAATACCATAGACTAAACTGTCAAAGCTTGATCCCAGTTTGTCTCTGATTAACTGTAGGGGGCTTTATTCCCAGGTCTCTGATCCACTATGAGTTTATTTTTTGTATGGTTTTTGATGTGGATCCTGTTTCAGCTTTCTACAGCTAGCAGTCCAGTTTAGACAGCAATGTTTGTTGAAGAGGTTATCATTTCACTATTTGATAAGTTTTATTTTCTTGTTGAGTATCAATCAATTGATTGATGGAGTCATTTCTGTGTTCTCAATTCTATTCCATTCGTCTATGTGTCTGCCATTTTACGAGTAGCATGTTGTTTTGGTTACTACTTCTGTGTAGTATGTTTTGAGGTCAGGGAGTGCTATGCCTCCCACTTCATTTTTGTTTTTCAGAAGTGCTTTGCTTACTCGGGGTTTCTTTCCTTTCCAAATAAACTTGACAAGTTCCCTTTAGATCCCCTTGAAAGATGAAATAGGATTGCATTGAGTATGTAGGTTGCTTTTTGTAGGAGTGTCATTTTCACAATATTAAGTCTTCTTTTCAATTAACGGGATATTTGTCCATTTATTTAGGTCTTTTATTGTGTCTCATAGAAATGTTCTGTAGTTTTCTTTGTACAGGTCTTTTGAGTCTCTTGTTAGATTCATTCCCAACTATCTCAATTTGAGGTTGGTTATTGAAATGTTACTGCTTTCTTGGTTTCCTTCTCTGAGTTCTCACTGGTTTTTTTAGTATTGATCTTATGTCCCTGCCTCTCTGCTAAGTTAGCCTACTAGCTCTAACAGGGTTATTTTTGTTGAGTCTTTGGGATTTTCCATGTACACTATCATCTGCAGATAGCAATAGTTTAACTGTCCTTTTGCCAATCTGGATATTTATTTTCTTCTCTTGCCTTAGTGCCATAGCAAGCACTCCCATTACAATACTGAGTAGAACTTGTGACAGTGGTGATGCTTGTCTTCTACATGAACACAATGAAAATGCTTTTAGTATTTCTCCATTGAGAATAATATTGGCTCTTGGTTTTGCACCTATATTTATCACCGTGTTGAGAAAATTCCCTTCTATTCCAGTTTTGCTGAGTGTCTTTATCAGAAACAGATGCTGGATTTTTTTCAAATGCCTTTTCTACATCAGTTGCTAAGATCATATCATTCTTGTTATTTGCTTTGTTAATATGGTAAATTACATTAACTCTTTTTCTTATGTTGAACCATCCTTGCATACCTATTATTAATTGCAATTGGTCATGATGAATTATTTTTTTATGAGCTTTTGGATTCTTTTGGCTTGAATTTCATTAAGGATTTTTGCCTTTATGTTCATGAGAGACATTGGTCTGTAGTTTACTTTCTGGATAATATCTTTGTCTAGTTTTGGTATTAGGGTTATACTTACTACGTTTGCATCATAGAATGACTCTGATAATGTTCCTTCTTTTTTATTTTTTGAAATAATTAATTAAGATTGGTGATAGATCCTCTCTGAATGTTTGGTAGAATTCATCTGTAAAGTCATCTAGCTCAGGACTTTTCTTATGGGGAAGTATTTTTATTACCTGCTCAATTTCTTATTTTGTAATGGGTCTGTTCAAGTGTTCTATATCTGTTCTTGTTAATCTGGGTAGGGCATGAGTATCAATGAATTTATCATTTCATCTAGGTTTGAGAATTTATCAGAATATAGCTTTTCATAGCATTCTGATATTGTTGATTCAATTTCATCTGGTTCTGTTGTGATGTCACTGCTACAATTTCTTAATTGAGTTATCTTTGTCTTCTCCCCACCCCACTAAATTTATCAGTGGTTTGTCAATTTTATTGATCCTTTCAAAAAACCAGCTCCTGGTCTCACTGATGGTTTCTATTGTTTTTCTGCTTTCTCTCTCAGCTTTAGTCCTTATAAGTTATTTTCTTCTGGAGGCTGTAGGATTATATTCTTGTTCTTTTTCTTATTGATGAAGGTGTTGTGTTAGATTGTTGATTTTTCTTCTTTCTTCATTTTTATGTGTGTTCCTATTGCTAAGAGCTGCCCTCTTGGACTGCTGTAGCTGGTTTTGGTTATGTTGTATTTTCATTTTCATTTTTTTTCAAGGAAATTTTTTATTTCTATTTATATTTCTTTTACAACCCAATCCTGTTTTAGCAGAGAGTTATTTAGTTTACATATAGATGATTTTGTAAACTTTACCTTCCTGTGGTTAATTTCTAGTTTTATGGTATTATGGTTTGAGAAGATACTTTGTATTATTTCCGTGCTTTTGAATTTGTTGAGCCTGGCTTTGTGTCCTAATATGTGCTCCATTCTGGAAAATGTACCATGTGCACTTGAGAAGAAACTGAATTGAGTTATAGTTGGTTGCAGTACCCTGAATACATCCACAAGGGTGAGTTGACTGTACAGTTTAGATCTTCTGCATCAATGTTAAGTTTCTTCACAGTTGATCTATTGTTTGGAGGTAACAGTGTGTTGAAGTCTCCTACAACTATTATGGTGTTTTCTATTTCTTCAGTTCTGTTTATCATTGTTTTATATATATTGCAGGTCTATCATTGGGTGCATATATGTTGACCAAGGTTATGTCTTCTTAATCTATTGTGCCTTTAATCAGTATGTAATATCTTTCCTTATCCTTTATGGTGGTTTCATTCTGAAGTCTATTTTATCAGATTATTATTACCACTCCTACTTTATTTGTGGTTGATATTTTTGTTTCAGCCTTTGATTTTGAGTCTGTCTTTCTCTTCATTTTTTAGATGTGTCTCTTTTAGGCAACATATTGATAGGCTTTATCTTTTTATTCATTCTGCTACTCCTTTTCTCTTGCTTGGTGCATTTAGTCCATTCACATTAAGTGTGACTATTTTCAGGCCAGGTTTTACTGCTGCCATTTTGCTGTTTCTTTTTCTGTTGTTTCTGGTTAATATGGTCCCTGAAAATTTCTTTGGGTCTCTGTGTGAGGGATTTCACTTAGAAATTCTTGCAGGTTTGGTCTTGTTTTCACAAATTCTTTATGTTCCTTATTTTCTACAAAGGATCTGATTTTCTCCTTTGTTTTTGTTGGAGAGCTTTGCTGAGTATAAGACCCTTGGCTGCCAATTGTTTTCTTTCAACTTTCTGTATATGTCATCCTATTGTCTTCTAGCTCACATGGGATCTGCTGAAGAATCAGAAATGAATATGATCTTTTCCCCTTTGTAGATAACTCTTTGGTTTTTCTCCCACAGCTTTCAGTATTCTATTCTAATCTTTTAATTTCAAGAATTTATTATATGTCTTCATTTTTTTTTTCCTTTTTGGATCTAGTCTATTTGGTGTTTGCTGTGCTTCTTGAATGTGGATTTCCCGTTCTTCAAAATATTTGTGAAGTTTTCTTCTAGTATTTCTTCCACAATTTGCTTAGTGATTTCCTGGTAATGCCCCTACTCTGGAATTCCAGTCATACATATGTTGTTTCTTTTGATGCCATTCCACATGATTCTAATGTTTTCTTCATTTTCATTATACTTTACTTCTGATTTTTCTTCTAGTATGTTTCCAATGAGGCTCTTGCCTTCCAGCTCACTGACTCTCTTTTCCATCT
>NW_006399874.1:3942470-3947449 GCF_000299155.1 Elephantulus edwardii
AACATGGATATTTGTGATCTCCTCCTGGATCAAGCCCAGCAATGTTGAGGTCTGGATAGTGGTGTTTTCCCCAGAGAATCTGAATACAGAACAGGGAATTCTGTTGCTTTGTAGAAACTGTGAATTTGCTTGATTCAGTCTCGTCCAGTCCCTTCTTCTTGAACTTAAGTCCCATGCAGTGTATCTAGGCAGCAGTGTTTTCCTTTCCCCGACAAAGCACCTATATTGGTCCTCTTGATACTCAACAGAGGGGGAGGTAGCTGGGCAGTGAAACTGCATCATCTCAACCTGGTAGACAGAGGTTCTGTTGCCAGCCAGGATGTGAGTATGCCTGGGTTAGGTCACAGCCTTTAGCAAGCATTGGGCAAGCTGTGGATGAAAGATGTTCCTGGACCCACCATGCCACACAGGCCTTGGTGTCTTGCAACAGCCTCATCCTTGTCCGCAAGAGAAGACTTGCCCCACCTTGTTTTTTAAGTAATATTATTATTTTATACCAGTATACTTACAAAGTTTGTATACATAGTTTTTCACACCAGATCTTTCCCATTTCCATTACCCTAACCTCCCTTCTACCATCAAATTGTGCAACCATGTGATTAACCCCTATCAGTTAGAAAATCAAAAGATGAATTGCACTGGGAAAATCTGCCGTCAGGGGGCCTCTCCAGAGTGCTAGAGAACAATGATATCAGTCTAGAGACTAAAGTGCACATACTCGCTATGCATCAGAAAGCTGAACAATGACCACGGATGACAGAAGAAGCATCAATGCCTTTGAGCTGTGGTGCTGGAGAAGAGTATTACAAACATTATGGAGTGCCAAGAGAACAAACAAATCTGTCCTAGAGAGAGTGAAAACAGACTTCTCTTTGTCAGCAAAGAATTTGAAGTTTCATTTCACATGCTTTGGGTGCATTGCCAGGAGGGACTAGTTCTGAGAGAAGGACATCATGCTTGGAAGGGTGGAGGGAGAGTGCAGGAGAGGACAATCCCAAGTGAGATGGATTGACACAGTAACTGGAGTAGTAGGTTACTGTGTCAGAGACAGTAAGATTGGCTCATGATATGACAGGCTTTAAAACTATTGTCTACAGAATCACAATAAATCTTAAGTAACTCAACAGCACACAACAACATGTTAACTATTGTTAAGATATAAAGAAATGTAAAGATAAAAGTATGGCAAGGATAATGATGCAAAATGATGGAAAGTGGGAAAAATTGCATTAGAATACTTTGTGGCTAGTTTCAAGGGATAATTCTCTCAATGTTTGTTTTAATATGAACTTGACTATACCCATTATTGCTGTGAGGTTCCATGAAGTCTACAACTGATAGAAATCCTGTGATTCAAAGGTGTCATTGTTCTGTGCCAGTTTCATAATCTTTGCTGAGGAACTGTATTGCATATTAATACATTAGGAGAAAGAGGAGCAGCCTCAGAACCTGGTAGAGGATTGCTATGAGTCAGTATTGACAATGGGCTTTTGGTTTATAGGCAAATAATTCAGCTGATTTGCTTTTCCAATTTACTTATGGGAGAACTTATAGTTTTTATTAATGATTACTAAATTATATATGAGACAATCCTATCATAAATTAGTAACATATTAAATATATCTTGACTGTTTGCCACCGCTTTCACTGGGCTTTTACATTTCAAGGGGTTTAAAATAGTAATGAAAAACTCTAAGAGTCCATTTCAGATTGTTGTTGTTATGTGCCGTCGAGTTGCCTGTGACTCTTAGCAACCCTATGTACAACAGCCCTAAACTCTCACCTATTCTCTGCCAATCTCACCACAACCAACACAACATCCTATTACCCCAGTCACTGAATCAATCCATCTCATCGAGGGTCTTTCTCTCCTGCGCTGTCCCTCTACCCTCCCAAGCATGATATCTCTCTCCAAGAACTGGTCTCTCCTTGCAACATGTTCAAAGTTTGTCAGACAAAGCTTCCTTGCCTCCAAAGAACAGCTCAACTTCACCCTCTCCAGGACAAACCTGTTCATTTTCCTAGCAGGCCATGGTATATTCAATACTCTTCTCCAACACCACAGCTCAAAGGCATCCATTCTCCTTCTATTATTCTGAGTCATTGCCCAGCTCTCTGATGCATATCAAGTGATTGCAAATACCCTGGCATATATCAGGTGCACCTTAGTCTCCAGACTGACATCTTTGTACTTCAGCACTTGAGAGAGGTCTCTAACCACAGACATTCCCATTGCAATACATATTTTAACTTCCTGGCTGCTGGTTCCAAGAATGTTGACTGTGGAGCCAAACAAACCAAAACTGTGAACAATCTCAATCTCTTCACCATCCATTATGATGCTACCAATTGGCCCAGTTGTGAGAATCTTTGTTTTCTTGATATTGAGTCTCATTCCACACTGAAGACAGCTGTCCCTGATCTTCCACAACAAGTGCTTCATGCCCTCCTCAGTTTCAGCAAGCAGGATTGTGTCATCTGCACAATACAGATTGTTGATGATTCTTCCTCCAATCCTGATGCCACATTCTCCTCATAGAGCCCAGCCTTCCAGACAACCTGTTCTGCATATAGATTGAAAAGGTCTGGGGACAGGATACAGCTCTGGTGTACACCATTCCCAATTTTGAACCATGCAATGTTTTCTTGCTCTGTTCTGATGACTGGTCCAAGTACAGGTTTCTCATCAAAACAATCAAGAGTTCTGGGATTCTCATTCTTCTCAGAGTCAGCCACAGTTTGTTATGACCCACACAGTCAAATGCCTTTGCATAATCAATGAAACAAAGATAGTCATTCTATGGACTGGCATGGGACATTTTCAATCAGATGATCATATAATCTATTATGCTGGAGATGAAAACATGAGGAAAAATGGGCTTGCTTTAATAATTAAAAAAGTAATTTCTCAATGTGTCTTGAAATACAACATTGTGAGTGACAGGATAATATCCATATGCATACAAGGAAATCCAGTGAATAACACTATCATTCAAATATATGTACCAACAACCAGAGCTAAAGGAGAGGAAATAGATGATTTCTACCAACTTTTGCAGCCAGAGATTGATCGAACATGCAATCAAGATACATTAATAGTGATGGGTGACTGGAATGCAAAAGTTGGGAACAGAGAAGAAGGATCAGTTGTTGGAAAGCATGGACTTGGTGACAGAAATGAAGCAAGAGATAGGATGATAGAATTTTGAACAATCAACAATTTATTCGCTGCAAATACATTTTATAAGAAACATAAACACAGGCTATACACATGGATTTCACCTGATGGTATGTATAGGAATCAGATAGATTATATCCGTGGAAAGAACCATGGGAGAACCTCAATATCAGCTGTGAAAACTAGGCCTGGTGCTGATTGTGGAACAGATCACCAGCTACTCATATGAAAGTTTAAGCTGAAGCTAAGGAAAGTGAAATCAAGCCCACAGGAACCAAACTATGAACTTAATTCCATCCCACCCGATTATCAGAACCATTTCAGGAACAGGTTTGAGGCCTTGAACACTAATGAGCGAAGAGCAGATGAATTATGGGAAAATATTAAGAATATCATCCAGGATGAGTGCAAAAGGTCATTGCAAAGAGTTCAATGATATTGTTCAATAATTTCCATATTCAGTTGGCTTATCCTTCTTGGAAATAGGAACAAAAATGAACCTTTTCAAATACGTTGGCCAGACAGCCATCCTCCAAATTTCTTGACATAGACTGGTGAGAGCATCTAAGGCTGTATCTGTTAAACAAGTCATTTAATTCCGGGGGCCTTATCTTTTGCCAAAGCTTTCAATGCAGCTTCTACTTCCTTTTTCATTACCATTGGCTCCTGTTCATATTGTACTTCCTGTAATTTTTCAATGTCAATCAATTCTCCTTGGTACAGTGACTATGTATTCCTTTTGTCTTCTTTGATTCTTTCTGAGTGATTCAATACATTGCCCATAGAATCTTTCAACATTACAACCCAAGGCTTGAATTTGTTTTTTTAGTTCTTTCCGCTTGAGAGTGAGTTCTTCCCTTTTATTCTCCAACTCCAGATTTCTGCACATTTCATTATAATAATACTTTGCTTTGTCCTCTGGGCTGCCTTTTGAAATCGTCTGTTTAGTTCTTTCACTTCGACGTATTTTCCTTTAGATTTGGATTTTCAACATTCCAGTGCAATCTTTAGAGTCTTCTGGCATCCATTTCAGTTTTATTTTTCTCCTCTGTTTTAGTAATCACCTTTTGCTTTCTTCATGAATTATATCCTTTATATCATCCCACAACTCATCTAGAGTTCTATCATTGGTGTTCAATGCCTCAAACCCATTCTTAGGATTATTATGAAATTCCAAAGGAATTGATTCAATATCTTGGTTCCTGTGGACTTATTTTAATTTTCGTCAGCCTCAATTTAAACTTCCATATGAATAATTGATTATCTGACTCACCAACTGCCCTGGCCTAGTTTTGACTTCTGATATTGAGCTTCTCCAACTATTTTGTCTACAAATGTAGTCAATCTGATTCCTATGCAGCCCACTGGATGAAATCCATGCATAAAGTCATCTTTTGTGTCTTTTAGAAAAAGTATTTGCAATGAATAAATCATTGTAAATATAAAATTCAGTCTATTTCCAGCCTCATTCTTATCACAAAGTCCTTATATTCCAATTGCTGTTCTGTCTTCATTGTTTCCTACTTCTGCATTCCTTTCACCAATTATCATGAACACATCCTGATTGCATGTTCAGTTTCAGACTGCAAAATTTGGTAAAAATTCTCAATTTCTTTCTCTTTGGCACTAGTTGTAGGAACATATACTTGAATAATAGTTGTGTTAACAGTTCTTCCTTGCATGTGTATGGATATTATCACTCACAACATTGTATTTCAGGATGTTGTTGTTGTTATGGGCCGTCGAGTCGCTTGCGACTCATAGCGACCCTATGTACAACAGCCCTAAACTCCGCTCTGTC
>NW_006399874.1:3948627-3951833 GCF_000299155.1 Elephantulus edwardii
GAACTTGAAATTGATCTTTTGACTATGAACGAAACACCATTCTTCTTCTGTTTTTCATTTCCTGTATAGTATATCATATGATTATCTGATTCAAGGTGGCCATAGCTGGTCCATCACATCTCAGTAAGGCTTAGTAGTATGTCGATATTCATGCATTCCATTTCATTTTTAACAATATCTAGTTTTCCAGCAATCAAGCTACAAACATTCCATGTACCAATTGTTAAACAATGTTTGTTTAACATTTTGACTAATCTTCAATCGATGGATAGTTAAACACAATATTGTTAAAATACAATCCTATCAAAAGCAATCTACATGTTCAACTCAATACCAATACTGATACCAAATTAATTTTTCAAGGAGATTGAAAAGGAAATTATTGAGTTTACTTCGAGAGGAAAGAGACCCCAAATTAGCAAAGTTCTTCTGAAAAACAAAAATAAAGTGGGAGGCATAGCATATTCTTACCTCAAAATCACTACACAGCAGTAATAACCAAAACATCATGATACTGGTACAATGACAAGCACATAGACCAATGGAGCATAGTTGAAAACCCAAAAATAGACCCATCTATCCACAGTCAACTCATATTTAACAAGGAAATAATACCTATCTATTGGGGAAATGATAACCTCTTCAACAAATGGTGCTAGCAAAACTGGATTGCTACCTATAGAAAGCTGAAACAGGATCTACATCTCACACCATACACAAAAATCAATTCAAGTTGGATCAGAGACCTAGAAATAAAGGCCCAAATAATAAGGTTCATAAGAGACAAACTGGGACCAAGCTTAGAAAGCCTAGTCTACAATACAATGGGACTGCTAAATACAGCCAGAATTCTGAAGAGGATAAAATTTCTGAATGGGACCTTATAAATATTAAATCTCTATGCTTATAAAAAACTTCTTCCAACAGGGTTCAAAGAAAACCTACTGACTAGGAACAAACATTTGACAATACCATCTCAGACAAGGGTTTCATAATGAAAGTTTAAAGAATTTTATAGGGCTTCCAGAAGAAAAGACTGATAATCCAATTACAAAATGGGCAAAAGACATGGAAAGACTTTTTTACAAAGGAGGACATTCAGATGGCCAAGAGACACTTGAAGAAATGCTCCAAATCACTGTCAATAATATTGATGTAAATTAAAACCACAATGAGATAATATTTTACCCCAGTAGCAGTGGCAAGGTGTAGCAGAGCATCAAGTAATAAATGTTGGAGGGGGTGTGGCAAGATAGGAAATTTTATACCTTGTTAGTGGGATTGTAAAATGGTACAACCACTATGGAAGGCAGTTTGGTGTTTACTCAAAAAGTTGGACATAGAAATTCCATATAACCCAGGTATTCCTTTGCTTGGAATAGACCCTGAAAAAATAAGAACTGAGAAGCAAACAGAAACTT
Organism: Elephantulus edwardii; assembly: GCF_000299155.1. Classification (NCBI taxonomy): domain Eukaryota; kingdom Metazoa; phylum Chordata; class Mammalia; order Macroscelidea; family Macroscelididae; genus Elephantulus; species Elephantulus edwardii. Next base: position 3,950,049 of record NW_006399874.1, read on the forward strand.
GTACACCAATATACATAGCAGCATTACTCACCGTGGCAAGAACATGGAAACAGCCAAAATGCCCAATCACAATGGAATGGACTGAAAAATTATGGTACATACACACAACAGAATATTATGCAGCAAGCAGGAACAATAACTTTATAAATTACTACCTAACATGGGAGGGGCTAGAGAGCATTATGCTAAGCTAACTAACTCAGTTTCATAAAGACAAATACTGTATAGGAACACTACTGCAGAGTGTGTACAAAGAACCAAGGCGGAGGAGCTTGAATATAGGGCTGCATAATTTGATGGGTGGAGGGAAGGATTGGTAAAGGAAAAGGGAAAGGTCTGGTGTGGAAAACAATGTATATGACTTTATGAACTTTGCATGTAAACCAGTATAAAATTTTAAAATACCCCAAAACAAAACCCATGATCACACCCATTTGGTAGCAAAATAACACCCACTAGAAGGATTGAGTTATAGAAGAAATAAAGGATGAAATTAAAAAGTTCTTCAAAACAAATGATAAGGAGGGAGCTCTGGCGGCCTAGCGGCAAGAAGCTGCATTGCAATCCCAAAGGTGCATGGTTTGAATCCACCAGATGCTCTGCTGGAGAAGGAGGGACAATCTCCTTCTGTACCAGGCAGATCTGATTAAACCATCCACACACTAAAATATAATTTAAAAAAATTTTAAAAAGCTAAAAATCCAAAACCAAAGGATAATGAAAATACATTTTTAAACCTCTGGGATGAAGTTAAGGCAGTCCTCAGGTGGCAGTTAACAGCAATAGGCAAACACATGAAAAAGGGTAAAAAAAAGCAAAATTAATGATCTAACACATCTCCATCAAATGGAAAAAGTAAAACACTCTAACCCCACAGCCTCTAGAAGAAAGGCAATTTTATGAACATGGGCTGAAATCAATGAAATAGAAAACAGAAAAACATTTGACACCATTAACAAGACCAGTAGCTGGATTTTTAAAGGGGGTCAGTAAAATTGACAAACCATTGGAAAACCTAGCAAATTAAATAAAAGAGAAGAAATAAATGACTTGATTAAGGAATGATAACAGTGAAATCACAACAGAGCCAGAGGAAATAAAATCTATTAGAATGTATGAAATACAGTATTATGATAAATTTGAAAATGTAGAGAAATGGACAATCATCTTTAAATTCATTACCTACCCAGACTGATATTTACAGATGGACAATGTTGGAACAGGTGCATCACAAAAGAAGAAATTGAGCAGGTTATAAAAGACACCTCCACAAAAAAAAGTACTGGACAAGATAGCTTCATGGTTGAATTCTACAAAATAGTCAGAGAAGATCCATCATCAATTCTACTCAAATTATTTAAAAAAATAGAAAAACAAGAAATACTCCCAGAGACATTCTACAAAGCAAGCAGAACCATAAAACCAAAATGAAGGCAAAGGTATTACCAAAGAAAAAAGTTATAGACCAATATCTCCCATAAAAATAGATGCAAAAATCCTTAACAAAATCTTAGCCAATAGAATCCAACAACATATAAAAAAAGAATTTATCATAACCAAGTGGGATTCATATCAGGTGTGCAAAGATGGTTCAACATAAGAAAAATAATCAATGTAGTTAATTACGTTAACAAAACAAATAATAAGAACCACATGATCCAAGCAATTGTTGCAGGAAAGGACTTTGACAAAATGTAACACCCCTTTCTGATAAAACACTCAGAGAAAGAAATAGAAATAGAAATAATAGAAATAGAAATAGAAACAGAAATAATAGAAATAGAA
>NW_006399874.1:3951967-3952791 GCF_000299155.1 Elephantulus edwardii
TACATGCAAAATCAATATACAATATCATTCTTAATGGATAAAACATTAAAAGCATTTTCTTTGTTAACAGGGACCAGAAAAAGATGGCCACTTTTGCCACTCCTATTCAATATTGTATTGGAATTACTTTCTAGGGCAATAAGGCAAGAAAAACAAACAAAAGACATCTTGATCACCAAACAGATAAGCTAAACTGTTGCTTTATGCCAATGAAACAATAGTGTACAGAGAAATCCCCTAGAACTCACAAAAACAGAGTTAGTGGACTAATTTAGTAGTGTGGCAAGATGCAATATTATTATACAAAAGGCTGTGGTATTCCTCTCCAGTGACCGATCGATCGATCAATCAATCAATCAATAAAATCATAAAATAAAAACAATGCATTTCAGAAAAGGAAACCAAAAAATCAATTACATTTAAAATAGGCAAACACAAATTGAGATACTTAGGGATAAACTTGACTAGAGACACAAAGAAAACTACAAAGCACTTCTGTGAGATATAATATACCTAAATAAATGGGAAAAATGTTCTTTGTTCATGAAAACCAATCTGCAAGTTAAATGTAATCCCAATACAGATATCAAGTTCCATTTTCAAGATAAAAAAGAGAATTGTCAAGTTTCCTTTGAAAGGTAAGAGACCCTAAATAAACAAAGTACCTCTGAAAAAGAAAAATGAAGTGGGAGGCATAGTACTTCCTGATCTCAAAACCTACCACACAGCTGTAATAAGCAAAGCATTATGGTACTGGTACAATGACAGGGACACAGAACAATGGTACAGACAAGAGTCCAGAAATGGACCCATCTGTTTATGGT
>NW_006399874.1:3953401-3968082 GCF_000299155.1 Elephantulus edwardii
CATGCAATATTATTCAAAATGGGTGACCCTGGAGGACATTATGCTGAGTGAAGTATCTCAGTCACAAAACGACAAATATTGCATGGTGCCACTGTTGTAAAAAGGACTGACATCAGGGTAGGAATGAGACTGAGAAAGATGGGTTCAATAATATATACTGCATTGAAACAGATGATGGAGAAAACTGTTTAAAAGGGATATATGATTAGGTATTTTTTTTTGTGATGACAGGAATCCAGAGCAAAGGCTGCATGGTGGAGTGGACCTGGGGGAGGGTTTGTAAAACAATGAAAGAATTTTTCTTCTACTTTTCCAAGAGGTTAGTGTACTAGGGAGGAGAGTTGGGAGGGGAGAAAAGTGCAACAGTGAATGAATGGAAATCCAAAGTCTTTGTAAATTTTTATTGAAATTAACAATAAATTTAAAAAATTAGAAGGATGCAAATCAAAACCACAATAAGATATCATCTCACCCAGTAGCAGTGGAAAATCTTAACAGGACAGCAAACAGTAAATGTTTGAGAGGACATGAAGAGGTAAGAACTCTCATACAGCGTTGGCGAAATTGTAAAATTGTACAACCACTCTGGAAAGCAGTTTGGTGTTTACTCAAAAAGCTGAACATAGACACTATGTATGGCTCAGCTATTCCACTACTAGGAATATACCTCGAGGAAATTAGGACTAAGAATGGAGATTTGTACATCAATGTTCATAGCAGCATTATCTGCCAGTGCAAAAACATGGAAACAGTTGAAATGTCCAACCACAACTGAATGGATTGAGAAATTGTGTAATATTATTGAGCACACAGGAACAATTCTGAAAAATACTGCATAATTTGGGAAAGGCTAGAAAGCATTATGCTGAGTGAACTAATTCAGTCTCATAAAGACAGATACTGCCCAAGTCCATTATTGTAAAAGTAGAATTGGACTGACATCAGGGTTGGGGTAAGACTAAGAAAAACTGGATAAATTATGCATACTACATTGAAACAGATGAGGGAGAGAACAGTTTAAAATATGATAGAGTATTATGGTTATCACAAGAGTCCAGGATGAAGGTTGCATAGTGGAGTGTACTCGGGGGTGGGTGGGGAATTGTATACCAATGAAGGAATTTTTCTTTTACTTTTCAAAGAGAGGAGTGAAATGGGGGGGAGGGGTAGCAGGGAGAAAAGTGCAACAATGAATGAATGGAAATCCAAAATCTCTGTAAATGTTCATTAAAATTAATAAAATATAATTTAAAAAATAAAATAAAACCATTTTCTTATGTTTAAATGGTGGGTCTCACACATTGGTATGCATTTAAATATTCATAAATGTAGAGTCATTTTATCCATTATCTGAATTTGTAAAAGATGTCTGATAAATTATTATAATCTGCAATAAATAATTACTCAATGCTTTTTAAAAAAAATAGAAGGTAGATAATAAAACACGTATGGGGCTTTGAGGGGTCAAGGGGTGGGAACAGAGGGGTGAGGATGAGTAAGGAGAAAATCAGTGTCACACAATTTTTTGGGTGAAGAAGGAGTGAAAGAAATGAGAAAGATCAGAAGGAGATCTGAAATGATAAGGTAATGGTAGGCATAGTCCAATGACAATTAATTTTATAAAACACATTGTGTGGGAATATTTGTATGAAACATAATACCAATGAAGGAAGGTATGAAACATACAAAAAATAAAACCCCAAAACCCACTATGTCATAAATGCAGCACTATGTGTATGAATAATTCTATGCATACCAACAAAAACATGAAAAAATGTTAAAAAATACATAGTGTCTCCAGGAACTTTGAGTAATATTCTATTTAATGCTTAATACAGCAATATTAAAATAGTTTCAAATATAATTTCACATAAAGAATAATGATGGTAATTAACATTAAGATATATTTCTTAAAATACATTTTTCTATTTATTTTTATGAGATGTAAGTATATGTTCCCAAAGAGTTCTATAAAATCTTTCTATGAAAGGAAAGAAATAGTACAGGGAATTTCCTTTGCTTCAAAAAATGTCTCAAATTTTCTGATTTCCAAATTATGGCCACATATTATGGCTGTCCGTGAATATCCTGAAGCATACAGTGCAGTTGGTATACAACAGGCTCTCAAACAGGTGGATAACATAATTTTCGTTTTCCTAATGTATACCAGAATCTAAATTGCATTTTACTTTCATTTGAAACCCAACCATTCAATTATGTTAAAATGAATTGAAGGGAAGTTTATCTTAAGACTTATTTAATCTTCTCCCCTTGTGAATCAAGATATTTGGGGAATATATTTTCTGAGACTAACATATGGTGGAACAATCTTTCAGGTTACCTGTTTTGACCCTGATTTTGCATCATGAGAAGAAAATGTGCTTCCAATTAAAATTGTCCTAGGGGATGCTATTCTTTACAAAAGCAGAGTGAAGAATAGCTAAGGAGTCTGGTCTGTGTCTGACAGCTGGTGCAAAGCACCTTGAATCAATAAAACTCTTATTAACTCCATCCTAAGTACTTGCTATTGGTTCACACTGACAAGGATCTACAAATAACTATATACTTGGAACCTATAATACAAGTTATCACCCCAAACAATATCTAATATCCCTGAAAATAGGTATATATCACACCAAGTAAGTAACTAACAAAAGTGACATTAAATAAGTAAATGTACATGAGCCATGCATGGGCTATGTTTTACATGCTTAGAAGGTCATAAAAAGTTTAAAGATATAATTTCTATACCTAAATGATATTTCTAGAGAATGATATATAAATTATTAACATAGTTTAATAAGAACATTAACTTAAAACTCTATATTAGAATTTACAGAATTTCATTTAAATTATAGAAATGATTCACTAATCAAACGATCTCTCTAAGGCTAAGTCCCACAGTATGCTAAGTTGACTAAATGTTTATGTAGAATCAAACAAGACTGATTAAAGAGTAATTTATTCTTCCGTAATTTGTGGTTGTTTGCTTTAATCTTTCTTCAATGAAATATGGTCTTTTGTCATACTACATATTGAGTTTATCCTCTAGCATCAAGCAGGATAGTCATTGTTATCCACTAGCGTGTTTTATACATTTCTGCTTTGTCAAGATTTTTTGTGGGAATATATTTTACAATATTCTATCTTATTCACATCTAACTATCTACATCTAGAGAGACAGTTCTAACCAAATATAGTTACTGCATCATTCAGGAAGCAGGTTTTATTAAAAGGAATGTGGCATCAGGATTGGAAGAAGACTCATCAATAACCTACCTTATGCAGATGACACAACCTTGCTTGCTGAAACTGAAGAAGACCTGAAGTGCTTACTCCAAAAGGTAGTAGTATTCAATATGGATTGAAGCTCAACATCAAGAAGGCAAAGATTCTTACCACTGGGCCTATTGGCAGCATCATGATAGATGGAGGAGAATTTGAGGTTGTTAACAATTACAGCTTGCATGGCTCCACAATCAAAACTCTTAACACCAGCATTCAGGAAATCAAAAGACAAATTGCATTGGGAAAATCTGGGTCAGGGACCTCTTTAGAGTGCTGAAAAGCAATGATGTCAGTCTAGGCACTAAGGTGAACCTAATCCAGACCATAGTCTTTGCAATTACTTGCTATGTATCAGAGAACTGGTCAATGACTAAGTATGACTGAAGAGTTGAGGCCTTTGAATTATGGTGCTAGAGAAGAGTCTTGAACATAGACTGCCAAGAAAACAAATACGTCTGTCTTGAAAAGGGTTTAACCAAGTTTATCCTTGGAGGCTAGGATTTTGAAACTCTATCATACATTGGGCATGTGACCAGGAGGACATCGTTCTCAGAAGGGTGGAGGAACAGCACAGGAGAGGAAGATCCTAGATGATATGGACTGATACAGTGACTGGGGCAATGGGGTTCGGTGTGTCAAAATTAATGAGACTGTATCAAGACAGGACAGACTTTAGAGCTACTTACTATACATAGAGTCACTATGGGTTGCAGGTGACTTGTTAGATAGCATATAACAAAAATAATACTTACTAGTTCCACTATGAAAATTCTGCTCTTAATGATATCTCCAAAGTGCTGAAGAGCAAGGATGTCAATTTAAAAACTAAGGTGCAACTGACCCAAGTAATGTTTTTATTTTCTTTTCCTTCCTAGGCATGTGGAATTTGAACAGTGAATATAAAAGACAAAGAAGAATCTTTTTTATTTTTAAATTGTGGTGTTTCAGAATATTGAATATCTCATGAACTGTCTTAAAATTAATAAAACCATGGTGCTCTATGGAAGCAAGACTAGTGAAACTCCATCTCACATACTTGGATGAAGACAATGTGCTGGAAAAGGAATAAAGTCTGAGAGAGAGGGAAAGATCTTTCAAGTAATAGTTTTAAGCATGTCAGCAGTCATGCAAATGGCAAAAGATAGAAAAAGGTTCAGATCCTTTGTTGATAGGGTCACTATGAATCATAGTCAACTCAATGGTATCTAGCAACAACAAAAATTACCAGAAGGAATTTTAGTGGTACAGGGCTAACATGCCCGATGCTAATTAAACCTGGGCAGCTTTAATGCACTAGCTGCTCTGAAGGGTATCTGGTAGGGTGGTCCATAAGGAGATGCATGGTTAATCGAAAGGCAGCTCCTCTTTGGTGGTTGGAATTTGCCAACTGCGGTGCAAAAGAAAAAAGGTCACTCACCTTCCATGCAGTATATAGCCTCCTGAAAACCAGCTAGAGGATCAGTTATGAAATAGTTCCAACTTGATGGCAATGAGAATTAGTAAGCCACTCTATGGGAGAAATATGCGGTCATCTTCTGCAAAAATTACAACTTTTTAAATCCTAGGAGAGGTTCTATTTTGTCCAACAGGGTCAATATGAGTTATAACTAACACAATTGTGAAAGGTTATAGTTATGACAGTCCCTTACCTCTAGTAAAAAAACAAAACAAAACAAACAAAAAAAAAACCCCTCAATAACGGCAGGCAAGAGAGTTGACAATTCATACCTTTTCTCCCTATCATGCAAATTATAAGGTAATTGAAAAACACAAATTATAAAGTTCTTATTCCAAATGCTCTTTAGCAACCACTCATATTTAATGAACTGAGGTCTTCTTTTGGAAATATATTTAAGGATAATGGTACCATATCATACCTATTTCTGTTAAATTATTTCTTTATTTTGCTTCAGGACTTAAGAACAATAAATGACATAAGTGAGCCTCTACATCTTCTGGTCCCTAACTTTTATACTATAATAGACAAAGTGCTAGTCAATAGGCCTTTTATTCTAAGAAATACCTTCCCTCTGTAACTTGATTTGTGTCACTATTAGAGCCTCTACTTGGAATATTACTGATTTATAATTTTTGACTCATGTACTTTTAACTTGTTAGTTAAATTTGTGTCTTCTAGGCTGCAACACTTCCATGATACATCTTCAAGGATATGAACATGTACGGCTAAGCACAATTGATAACAGTGCATCTAAATTCCAAAATCAATCTCTACAATAGTCTATGTGTTTCCTATTCCCAAAGGGGTCCTTTAGAGCAGTGAGAGAAGATCTTCTCCCTGAAACCTACAGTCCCTTTTCAGCAGGAAGTAGCTAAGAGAATATGCTATCCCCTTTTCCTTATGAATCAGGGTGAAGTCTCTCTCAGGGAGGTGTGATAGGGAATGGCAAAGGACACACTGAAAAAGGAGATTAATCAGAACTGTCTTTGACAAGCACTGTGGCAACTGGACAATTAAAACAGACTTTCAAGGGGGAAAAAAAAAGAAGAACGAAGTGGGGAGGAGGATAGAGAAAATAGTGCAACGATGAATGAATGAAAACCCCAAATCTCTGTAAATGTTCATTAAAATTAATAAACTTTAATAATAATAGAAAAGAAAAGTTTACTGGGATACTGATGTGCCAGTCTTGGTTACCCATGGTTGACAGTGTTTGCTGGAGCTTCCCGACTAAAACAAGCCTGGAAGCAGGAGCAGTATCCATTTCTGAAATGGCTTACCTCCGGAGACCTCTATGTATGAACAGTGCTTAGCCCTTTTGTTCTTAGGGTCACTATGAGTCATCTACAATTCGACGGCACTTAACAACAACAACAACAACAACAACAACAATCATTTTGTTCTAAATTTTTGATACCTTTTGTATCTTGCTTTCTTTAAACAAATATGCAGGAGTAAGAGGACTGCTGTGTCTCAAGTAGTGAGCACATGCTTATAAGCAGTAGAGGGTTAAAGCTTTTACCAAGTAACTCCTAAGAACTTGGCAAAATGAATTTTTGTCTATAATATGCATAATATCTCCGGGCTATCGACATCCAGGTTATGAACAACTTTTATTCTTACTTTAATATTATGTAAATTTCCCCTCAATTTGAAAGATTGAACCAACTCTTGGTAGATATGCCTTCAATCTACTTTAGACTAATAGTGACTCTTCGTACAAAAGAATAAAGCCCTGTCCTATGCTATCCTCATAATTGTTGCTATGCTTGAAGTCATTGTTGTAGCCACTCTGCCAATTAATCTTATTGGAAATTCTTCTAACTTTGTGATGACCCTATACTTTACTAAATCTGTCTTTCCCTACAAATTGCTTCCTGTTGATGACATGTCAAATGTACATGAGATAAAGTCTCATAATCCTCACTACTATGGAATATTCTGAATATGTATTCTCCAACAGAGACTTATTCAAGCTTCTGGAAGTTTGTGAGATATTCAATATTCTTCACCAACACCATAACTTAAAAATACCCATTCTTCAGTCTTCTTTATTCAATGTTTCTCTTTCACATGCATATGAATCTATTGAAAATACCATAGTTTACAACAGGTACATTTCAGTTCTCAAAGGGATTTTTTTAAAACATTTTAAAGAGGTTTTGTGCAGCAGCTTTCCCAAACTGAAGATGTCAATTGTTTTCCTGACTGCTGCTTCCATGGCTGTTGATAATAGAGCCAAGTAAAATGAGACTCTTGACAATTTTTGCCCATTGCATTTTGTTGTTTGGCATTGTCAAATGAAGTCCAACTAATAGTTACCTGGTGAACAGTAGATCTGAACCCTGTTCTTTCCTGTGCCAGCCTCATCATCTCTGTCACATCTGAGCCAATCAACACGCCAATTCACCTCATTGAAGATCTTCTTCTATTTTGCTGACCCTCTACCTTTTCTAGCATGATGTTCTATGTCAAGGAATAGTCTAAAAATACCTCTGAAGTATGTGAAATGAAACTTTGCTATCCTTGCCTCCAGGGAGAACTCTGGCGGCACTTTTCCCAAGACATATCTGTGTGTTCTTTTGGTAGTCAATAAGATAGTATCAGCTGTTCTCCAACACCACAATTCAAAGGAATAAATTATTATTCTGTCATCCTTATTCAATGCCCAGTTCTCAGACACATACCAAGTTATTGAAAATACCATGACCTAAATCAGGCACACTTTAATCTTCCTCTGTGTGGCAGAGTTAAAATGTCTTTTGCCACATGGTTCGGTGGGACTATGCTAATTATGCAAATGAAGTGAATGGCATCTTTTGGGTGGGAATACACCAGGAAAGAGTACAGACTACTTATGGTGAGATAGGCCTACCAACAAGAAAGAAGCTGCAGAAAGTGGAGCATGCAACTTTGGGGGCAGAGAAATTTCTGCACAAGATGATGAATGATGAAAACAGACTAAGGTCATGGCACTGAAGCAATAGCAGAGCTATTATAAGTCAGAACTGAAATGGGACTGCTACCCATGAAGCCTGTGTTGAGTGCCGTTGTCCAAGTTTGCTGGAGTACTCGGAGTGGGAAAGCTTCATAACTGTAAGGACTAAGAGAACTTTGCCATGCTGACTCGAAGCCATGAGGCTGAAGATTCAAAATGCCTGTGAGCTTGCTGAAAAATCTGTCCTGAATGAAGAACTGTACCTATTCCAACTTGAATTATAAACTGTTAACCTCCTAATAAGCTCCATAATCATTAGTTTAACCTATGAGTTCTTTATGACCATTGCAGCACAAAAAGGAACACAGAAGCAGAGCAGTAAGCACCATAAAAGCGTAAAGAGAGGAATATTTAGTTTTAGAATTGGTAGAAGTAGGTGCAGGGAGCAAAGGTGACAAGGCTGCCATATTAGGAACTGGTTTTGTACTCTAAATTTTGTGGCTAAGGATTGTTTCCCTTGTGTAGTAAGAATTTGTCACTCCCATGAAATCTATACTCCTTTTTTAAAAATTTGTATCAATTTTAATGAAAGTTTACAGACACTTTGGATTTCCACTCATTCATTGTTGCACATTTTCCTTCCTGCTCACCATTCTCCCCAATTTTGCTTTTCTCTTTGAAAAGTAAAAAAAAAAAAAATTGGTTGTTATGCAATCACCTCCCTCTCCCCAGTTCATTACACTGTGCAGCTTTCATTCTGGACTCTTATCATCACAATAATACCTAATCATATATTCCTCCTAAACAATTCTCTCCCTCATCTGTTTCAACACAGTGTACATTATTTATCCCCTTTCTCAGTCTCTCCTCAACCCCGATGTCAGTCCCGTTTTACAACAGTGGTACTATTCAGTATTTGTCCTTTTGTGACAGAACAATTTCATTCAGCATAATGTCCTCCAGGGTCACCATTTTGTATAATATTTCATGAGTTCCTTGATTTTCAGTACATCCATACATAGTATTCCATTGTGTAAATATACCACAGCTTCTCTATCCATTCGTTTGTTGATTGTCACATGGGTTGTTTGCAGCTTTTGCTGTTGTAAACAAAGCCACAATAAACAAGGGTGTGCAAATATCTGCATGGGTGGCAGGTCTAGTGTCTTTAGGGTATATTCCCAGTAGCGGAATTGCTGGGTTAAATGGCATTTCTATTTCCAACTTTTTGAGAAAGTGCCATACAGCCTTTCATAGTGGTTGCACCATTTTATACTCCCAACAGTGAGTAAGGGTTCCAATTTCTCCACAACCTCACTAGCATTTATTGTTTGCTGTTCTGTTAAATTTTGTTATTCTTACTGGGGTGAGATGATATCTCATAGTTGTTTTGATTTGTATCTCTCTTAGAGCTAGGGATTTTGAACATTTCTTCATGTGTTTGTTCACTATCTGAATATCTTCTTTGATGAAGTGTCTGGTCATATCCTGTGCCCATTTTGCAATTGAGTTGTTTACCTTGTTGTGGTGCTCAAGTGTTTTGTAAAAATTATAGATATAAGTCTCTTATCAGACATGTCATTAACAAATATTATTTCCCAGTCTGTGGCTTCCCATTTTACCCTGTTGGAGAAGATTTTGGTTGTGCACAGGGATTTGATTCTTAGAAGGTCTCATTCATCTATTTTATCCTCTCCTGGTTGTAGGATTTTCAGAATGCTTGGAAGACAATTTATGTTATGGTTTAGGGCTTCTAGAGTTCTTCCAAGCTTTTCTTTAATGAAGTTTATGGTCCTTGGTTTTAGTCCTTGGTCCATGATCCACTTTGAATTGGGGTTTGTGTATGGAGTGCTTGAGTTTTCTACAGATAATTTTCCAGTTTTGCCAACACCATTTCTTAAAATGTCATTTCCCCACTTAACTAATTTCATTTCCTTGTCCAAAATCAGTTGCCCACAGGTGGATGGGCTGATTTCTGGGTTCTCTATGATATTCCATCCATACATGTATCTGTCATTGTACCAGTACCATGCTTTCTTAACCACCACCAGTGTAGTAGGATTTGAAATCAGGGAGTGAGATGCCTCTTACCTTGTTTCTCCCTTTAAGGAGTGCTTTACTTATTCGGGGCCTCTTTTCATTCCAAATGAAATTGGAGATTGCCTTTTCCATCTTGTTGAAGAATGGAACTGGTATTTGTATTTGGGATGCATTGAACGTGTAAATTGACCTTGGTAGTATTGTCATTTTGAGTCTTCCTGTCCATGAACAAAGTATATACTTTCATTTCTCCAGGTCTCTTTTTGTTTTTTGTAATACTGCTTTGAAATTTTCTTTGAATAGATCATTTGTGCTTCTGGTTAGATTTACTCCAAAGTATTTAATCTTGTGATTAGCTATTGTGAAGTCTATTGTTTTTCTTAGCTCCAGCTCAGTCTTCTCTTTTGTCACTGTAGAGAAATCCACCTGATTTTTGTATGTTGATTTTATATCCTGCCACTTTGCTGAATTAGTCAACTATGTCAAGTAGTTTTCTTGCTGAGTCTTGAGGGTTTCCTAAGTATACTATTATATCATCTGCATATAGAGGTAATTTTACCTTCTCTTTGGCAATTTGGATACCTCTTATTTCCTTATCTTATTGCTATACTAAGACTTCCAATACAATATTGAATAGGAGAGGTGACAGTGGGCATACTTGCTGTTTGTTATATGCTTTTTGTTATTTGTAGAAATTTCACTCTAACCCTATTTTGCTGAATGTTTTAATCAGGAAAGTGTGTTGGATTTTGTCAAATGCATTTTCTACATCAATTATAGGATCATGAGCTTCTTGTTTGCTTTGTTTATGTGATGAATTTTACATTAATTATTTTTCTTACATGGAACCATCTTTGCATACCTGTTATGAATCCCTCTTGGTAATGGTGATTTTTTTAAATGTATTTTTGGATTCTATTGGCTGGGATTTTATTCCGGATTTTTTAATCTATGTTTATGAGAGATATTGGCCTATAGTTTTCTAATTTGGTGGTGTCTTTACCCGGTTTTGGTATCAAGGATATGTTTGCTTTATAGAATGAGCCTGGGAGAATTCCACCTCTATTTTCTGAAATAGATTATGTAGAATTGATGACAGTTCTTCTCTGAATGCTTGATAAAATTCTCTTGGAAAACCATCTTTTCCATGGCTTTTTTTGGTTAGAAGTGGTTTTATCACCTTTTCAATTTCTTCCTTTGTAATAACTCTGTTCAGGTGTTCAATTTTGGTCTGTGTCAGTTTAGGTAGGTTGTGAATTTCTAAGTATTTGTCCATTTCCTCTAGGTGTTCACATTTGTCTGAGTGTAATTTTTCATAAAATTCCATGGTTAGCTTTTTTATTTTAGTTGGTTCTGTTTTGACATTGCCCAGTTTATCTTTTATTCAGATTATTTCTGTCTTGTCCTTCTTTTCCTTTTTTAGTTTTGCTAGTGATTTGTCAATTTTATTGACCTTTTCAAAGAACCAACTCCTAGTTTTGTTGATAGTTTCAATTATTTTTCTGTTTTCTATTTACTTCTGCTCCAATTTTTATAATTTTACATTTTTAGAGGGTGTTAGGTGTTCTTGCTCTTTGTTTTTTTCAATTTGTTGGATATTTTGAGTCAATGATAATATTTTTTTTCCTGCCTAATGATGTTTGATTATTTCTATAAATTTACCTCTATTGCTTTGGCTGTTCCCAGAAATATTGGTGTTGTTTTCATTGTCATTAATTTTTAATTTCACTTTTTATTTCTTCTAGTACCCACTCATGTTCAAGCGACGTGTTATTCAGCTTCCAGATATATGTTTGTCTCTCCTTTATCCTCTTGTTACTGATTTCTATTTTTGTAGCATTGTGGTCTGAGGAGATGCCTTGTATTATTTCTATGATTTTGAACTTATTGATGCTTTCCTTGTAACCTAAAATGTGATATACTCTGGAGGACATCCCATGCAGATTGGAGAAGAATGTGTACTCTGCTTTTTTGGGGGGTGCATTAACCTATAAATATCTGAGATCGAGCTATATTGTATGGTTTAATTCTTCAGTATTTTTGTTGAGTTTCTTTCTGATAGTTCTATCTTTTCTTGAGAAGGGTGTATTGAAATCTCCCACTACTATAGTAGTGTTTTCTATTTCCTTTTTCAGTTTTGTTAATGTTTGTTTTATATATTTTGCTGGTATTTTATTTAGTGCATAGATATTTATTATTGTTATGTCCTCTTGTTTTATTAACCCTTTAAGCATTTTATAGTGACCTTCTTGGTCCTTTGTGATGGTTTTTTATTTATATTTATTTTATCAGATATTAATAATGCTACTTTCTTTTTTCTGGTTCTCTTTGCTTGGTATATTTCCCCCACACTTTTATTTTTAGCCTTTCTTTATCTTCATTTTTCAGATGTGTCTCTTGTAGAAAGTATATTGATGGATTTGGGGTTTTTATCCAATCTGCTGCTCTTTTTTATTCTTCAGTGGTGTATTCAGCTCATTCAAATTCTGTTTGATTAGTGAGAGGCAAGGTTTATTGCTATCATTTTGTTGAGTTGTTTTTGGTGTGATTGTTAGTTACTTTGGTCAATCCTGTTTTATGTGGGACGTCTGTAAGAAGGACATTTCTCAGTGTTTCCTACAATGCTGATCTTGTTTTTACAACTCCCCTATGCTCTGTTTTTCTGGGAATATTTTGATCTCTCCTTCACATTTGATAGACAGTTTTGCTGGGTATAGTATTCTTGGTTGACAGTGTGTTCTTTGAGTGTTTGATATATGTCAATCCACCATCTTCTTGATCAGATGAGTTCTGCTGAGAAATCGGTGCTTAATCTAATCTGTTCTCCCTTATCAGTTACTGTTTGTTTCTCCTTCACTGCTTTCAGAATTCTCTCCTTATATTTGGTTCTGGCAAATTTGACTATGTTATGCCTTGGGTGTTTGTTTGTTTGTTTGTTGTTGGTTTTGTGCTTTGGTTTTTCTTTCTTTTCCCTTTTTTTTTCATTTTAGCATATATGCTATTCACTTAGATTCTTGAATATATGTTCTCTCATTCTTCCTGGATAGTATTCCTCTAGAAATTCTTCCACAACTTTTTAGGTGCCTTTAGTTGCTTCTTTCTCTTCTGGTATTCCAAAGATGCACATGTTGCTTCTCTTGATGGTATCCCACATTATTCTTAGGTTTTCTTCTTTTTCCTTCATTTTTATTCTGCTTTTTGCTCCAGCAGATCACTGATGACAATTTTATTTTCTATATCACTGGCTCTGTGTTACATCTCTTCACCTATGTTCATGTGACCCTCTATCATGTTGACAGCATCTGAAATATTGGTCCTCATATTTTGAATTGTGGTTTCTTTTTTTTTTTTCAGAACCTCTACTGCTACCTGCTACTGCCTCGTTTGTTTTATCTGCATTGTTTTAGATTGCTTTTGTTTGGGTTCTTTTTTTTCTATATTTTATTAATTTTCATAAACATTTACAGAGATTTTGGGTTTCCATTCATTCCTTGTTGCACTATTCTCTCTACCCTCCTCCCAGTTTGTTCTTGTCCAAATGCCACAGTGCTTGTCAAAGCCAGTTCTGATTAATCTTCTTTGTCAGTGTGTCCTTTGCCATTCCCTATCACTCCTCCCTGAGAGAGACTTCTCCTCCTGGTTTTGCTTGTACTTTCCTATAATTCTTCAGATTTGTCTTTCATTCATTGAAAATATCCAATCATTGTGGTTTTTAAAAATTCTGTGTGAGAAAGTTGCATCAGACTTTCTGGATTTGGGAAATCTGTTGATATTTTGTCACTTTCTTGGGGGTGACATCTTGCTTTGGGCTTTGTTTAGGGGATGCTATAGCTTGCTTCCTACATGACATTGTTGTGGTAGAATTTTTCATGTCTGAGGCAATAGTCACTGCTTCAGAAGAAGTGTGGCAGCTAACCTGCCTGAGTTTCTCTCAGTTTGATAGATAAAAGGCCTATGGAAGCAGCCTCTTCTGTCAGACAACTACCACAGCTAGGATAGCCCAAGGATCACTGGACTAAAGGCAGTTGATGGACTGGATGTGAAGAAACAAAAGGTGGAGCACAGAGACATGATTGGAAAACCAGGAAACCTTCCTTTTCCCTTTAAGAACAAGCTCCATCTGTCTCACTCCCTTCTGATTGGACTTAAGGTGCCCCCTGTGATCCAGCCAAACAACAGTGACTCCCACAAAGTACCTCACTCAAGTTTAAGTATCACTCCTTGTGTGTGTTGGGATGGGAGCATTGTTCTGGGCACGGACCAGTGGCATCAGGACAAGAGTTCTGGACGTGGGCCAGTGATGATGGGATTGGAGTTCTGGGTTCACACCCACTCAGATTCCAGCTTTTCTGCTCTCCCCAGTATGTTGTTTCCCAGCACATTGCTTTCTGGTGTATGCATCAGTAGCTCCCTGGTGCATGTGTAGCATCAAGAAGCAGCTCCCTGGCAAAAGTCTGGCATCTGCAGGCATCTCCCCATCAGGTGCCTGGCATCAGCAGGCAGCTCTCTGGCGTGTGCACAAAGTTGTTTGTATTTCACTCAAATTCCAGCTGTCCATTTTGCTGACATGTCTCATTGCTGGGGCTGTTGACCCATCAGGGCTCAATACCTATGTTGTTGCCACACATTACTTCCTCTCCCCCACCCCACTCCCATCCTTTAATGAGGCTGTCTTCCATATTCCTGACTTCTGAGTTTTGGCAAGTACTTGTTGACCTTGCCTGGTTGATAGTTGTAATGTCTCTGGTACAGATCACATTTTTGTTGTCATGTGCCATCAAGTTACCTGCTATTCATAGCAACCCTATGTACAATAGCTCTGAAGCCTGCTCTGTCCTGAGCCTATCTCACTGACTCTGACACACCAATCTCCATATCACCAGTTACTATATCAATCCATCTCATCTGGGGTCTTCCTCTCCTGCATTCTCCCTTCACCCTTTCAAAAATGATGTT
>NW_006399874.1:3968522-3970981 GCF_000299155.1 Elephantulus edwardii
ATCTATATCTATATCTATATCTATATCTATATCTATCTATGAAAATTGAATCACAAGGGTGAGTTTTATTTTAGGCTTGAAGGGTGACTAAATCCAATTGATTGTCTTGGGGATTCCATCAGTCTCAATCCAACCAGTTATTGTTGTGCCATCTCATCAGTTACGACTCAAAGCAACCTTATGAGAAGTGGTTCTAAACTTTGTCTTTCTAACACACCTGACCCCATTGCCACAGTCACTGTGTCAATACATCTCATCTCATTCCTCTCGTTCACTGACCAAACAATTCCAATCACCCTTTCCTTCTCTAAGGAGTGGCCCCTCCTGATAACATGCTCAAAGTAAACTCTGTCAATTTTTGGTTTTGAGGGGGTTTCCCTCCCATATATTTTGTCCAACTCTGTCCACACAGGCTATCTACTCTGATAATTTTTAGAGTACTCACATAAGTGGTGGTAGTGAGATACGACTTGGTTCTTTAGTCTCAATCAATTCTTCGAAGTAATTGTTCCTAAGAATCTTTCCTTTTCTTGCACCTTCTTTGTTCTGGACAGGCAAAGACAAACAGTAACACTTCAGAGGATTTTCTGAGGCATTAAATTGCAGGAGAGGAGATTATCCATCCTTCCTCCAGTAAAAATAATATGATGCTTAAAGAAACAAACATAGAAAGTAAATCACCTTCAATTCTTTTTAAGTCCAGTCATACTATATTGTCAGTGAAGCACATACTTTTGTTGCCTACCTTAATTGTCTTACTTGAGATAGTCTTTAAAATTGTCTAGAATGTAGAAAATGTCTATCATTTCACTTGGATTTAATTTTGGAGATAATGAAATACCATTTGAATACAAATTTAGTGTTTGTTGCTGTTATTGTGGTTATGTGGCATTGTGTTGCCTAAGACTCATAGCAACTCATATCTAATGTACTAGCACTGAGCCCTGCCCTATCCTGAGCCAATCTCATTGTCTCCAACCGACATATTTCCATTTCTCAAGTCACTTCATCTCCTCTTGGGTCTTCCTCTCCTACACTACCCCTCTACTCTTTCAAGCCTGATGCCCTTCTCCAAGGACTGGTTCCTCCTGGCCTCATGCGCAAAGTATGTGAGATGGAACTTCACTCCAGGGAGCAGGTTGGTTTTCACTCTCTTGAGAACAGACCTGTTTGTTCTCCTTGAAGTCCACAGTGTGCTCAACACTCTTCTCCATCCTCACAATTCCAAGGCATTGATCCTTTATCATCCTTAGTTATTGTCCAGCTCTCTGAAGCACAGCAAGAAATTGTGAAGATCATAGCCTGGATCAGGCACACCATATTCCCCAGACTAACATCATTGCTCTTCAGTACTCTAGAGACGTCCTTAACAGCAGGCTTTTCCAGTGAAATTTACCTTTTGATTTTCTGACTACTGGTTCAAGAAAGATTGTTGATCATGGAACCAAGCAAAATTAATTTCTCAACAATCTTAATCACTTCTCCATACCTCATGAAGTTACTAACTGGCCCAGTGGTGAGAATCTTTTTTTCCTTGATGTTGAGCTTCAATCCACATTGAAGACTACAGTCCTTGACCTTCCTGTAGCAAATGTGTCATGTAATCCTCAGTTTCAGCAAGCAAGGTTGTGTCATCCACATAAAATATGTCCTTGCTGAATCTCCTTCCAACCTGATGCCACATTCCTCCTCATAAATTTAAGCCTCACAGATGATATAACTTACATAAAGATTGAAAAGGTATGGAATAGGATGCATCCTTGACACACACCTTTCCTTATCCTGAACCATGCGGTGTTTCCTTGCTCTGTCTAACAACCACTTTCTGGGCCAAGTATAGGTTTCACATGGGTACAAATAAGTGTTCTGGGAACCTCATTCTTTTCAAGATTAGCCACAATTTTTGTGATTCCCCACAGTCAAACGCCTTTGCAGAGTAAATGAAATTACTATGTAACATAGCTATTCCTCTGGTACTTTCTGCTTTCAGCCAAGATTCATCTAATGTTGGCTATGCTGTCTTTATTACTATGGCTTCTTCTAAGCCCAGCCTGCACATCTGGCAGTTTTCTGCTGATGGACTGTTGCAGTTATTTTAGATAATCTTCAGTAGAATTTTGCTTACATGTGATAGTAGTGATATCGTTTAATAGTTTCCATACTGTTGGATCAAGTTTTGGAGGATGGTAATAAATATTAATCTCTTGCAGTCAATCGGCCAGGTAGTTGTCTTCCAGATTTCTTAACATAACCATAACCTGGTGAGTATGTCCAGGCAGCATCTGTTTGCTGAAATACGTCAACTTATGTTCTCTATCAATTCCTGAGGCCTTGTTTTATGTCAATTCCTTCAGAGCAGCTTGAACTTCCTCCTTCATCACCATTGCCTCTTGATCACACGTATTTTTTTCATGGAATTCTTTTGCTTCAGGGAATTTGTATTGGTATAGTGTATCTGT
>NW_006399874.1:3972299-3975216 GCF_000299155.1 Elephantulus edwardii
ATTCAGTGACTGGGGTAATGGAGGTAGATGTGTCAGAGACAGTGATATTGGCACAGAATAGGGCAGGGTTTAGGTTTAGGGTCACTATGAGTCACAGGAGACTCAACAGCACAGAACAACAACAACAACAACAACAACAACAATATTTCATTATCTAGTGTAAACATCTTTAATCTCATGCACATAACAATAACAACATACTAACACAGGTTTAGAAGCAGTAGTGACATCAACTTCCTAAATAATATGCCTCTAGAAATTTTATGTACTTTGATAAATGTCAATAGTTGTAGAGGGGCTTCAGACCTTTTGTTCATAGGGTTGCTATGAGTTGTGCTTGACTTGAAGGCAATCAACAACAACAGCAAAAAAACACCTTTAACTCTTGCAAAATATCAGTATTCCATAAAAATATGGTTTTTAAAACTTAATATAGTCAATAAGTGAGGAATGGGTGCATTAATGGATAACTTTCAAAACATTAAATATCTAATGATAATGATATACTATTTATTAAGGGCAGTGGATCTATGGTAGAGCCTTCAGTCACCTTAGTTCACATAATACCCAGGAGACCGAACAGACTAAGAGCCTCTGAACATCCAAACCCTTCCCACAACACAACCATATATATACAAGCACACATAGGCTGATCCCAATATTTATCATTGTTATGTTGTTAAGTGCCATCGAGTCGTAGACGTCTCATAGTGACCCTAAGAAGGAAAAACTTGAACACTTGTATAACTTTCATCATTTCTCCATTTTCACAGGGTTTCTGGATGCAATCTATCACAGAAGCGGATGCCACTCCTGCTTCCAAGCTTGTTTTAATAGGGAAGCTCCACCTAACACTGTCCATCATGGGTAATCATTATTACATTTGACTTTTTAGTGTCACAGTGTTTAGCATCACAGCAACCACGAGTTACCTCTATACAGCAAATGGACAGACAAGTGTCATTATTAACTCATATTGACAATTCTAATATGAGCACTTTTGGCCCTATCTGTGAAGAGCTTCAATTCAACAGCAACTCACCTGACAGCCATCAAGTCAGAACCAACTTGCAGCTTACCCTCCAGTTTGTTTTCTAACAGTGTAAATCACATGGAAGGAGACTGTGCGTGTCCTGTGCATCTTTTGGTGGATTAGAACCATAGGAAAGTCACTAGCTTTGGCTTAGCAACACAACTCCCCATGGACCACAGAAATAGCAGTCCTTAAATGAAGACTTCAGGAATCCCCAAACTCTAAGTTATACCCTTCCTCACTTAAAATAAAGCCCACTTCTATGTTTTTCTTTATGCAAATGTGTTTAATAACAGCATTTAAAGTCTGCTCTAGTAAAGAGTCAGCTATATTAGTAGTATTCCAAATGCTTCTCCCCATTTTAATCCTACACTTGTTCACAATCTGAAACTTTTAAGCTAAGTTTCATTTGATCTAGTTTCTCCTAGATAAAGCCTCTTTTAATATTTTAGTTCTCCCAGGAAACT
This sequence comes from Elephantulus edwardii, assembly GCF_000299155.1. Classification (NCBI taxonomy): domain Eukaryota; kingdom Metazoa; phylum Chordata; class Mammalia; order Macroscelidea; family Macroscelididae; genus Elephantulus; species Elephantulus edwardii. The sequence continues at coordinate 3,973,800 of NW_006399874.1, forward strand.
AAACACTTGCCCAACAATTTGATACACTGACATTCATATTTAGGTAGGGGCTCTTGTGCAGCCCATCTCACTAAGAGGAAATTATTACTGAGACACAAATGGAGATTTGTGCAACAATGCCCATAGCAGTGTTATCTACAATCACAAGAACATGGAAACAGCCCAAATATTCAAACACAATGAAATAGATTGAGAAATTGTGGTATATTCACACAATGGAATATTACTAAGCACTTTAGTAACTGCAATTTTGAAAAATACTACATAACCTGGGAGAGACTGGAGAGCATTATGCTGCGTGAACTAACTCCATCTCACAAAGAGAAATACAATTTAGAAACCATAAAATTTAGGCTAATAGTCTGGGTATATGTGGCATGTTGGTTTGTCTTATAAATGGCATATATCTTAAAGAACCAGCTGAAGAAAATGAAGATAAACCAGTTACCAGATTTCAAGGCATTTCCTCTCCTTACCCTAAAGGCACATAACCAATTATAAAAGCCAAATAATCTTAATGCTATGGTTCAGTTAGGTCAGAGGAACAAAAACTCCAGTGGAAGTCAATAATAATCCTTTTTCCCCGAGTACACAATTTCATAATAGAGTCATATAAGATACATGGAAGCCAGACTGGCCAGATAGTCAATTAAATACTGATAACTCATGAGGCACCAGATATCAAATTCCTACTGCTTATTTACTTACTTAGCTGCCCAAGGTGTGCACAAAATTTCTAATGTCTTTGATATTTTAGGCTTTAGATAATGTGGAATATGGAGATTGAGCCTTCGATAATGTTCTGTATGTAAATTTACCCTGCAAAAGTATATTTCTGTAAAAACCATACTAATGTGAAATAGAATAATTAATTCTGGCTGTGGCATAATAAGGAAGATAATAAGCAAGAGCTACAAAAGCCAAATTAAGACAATATAGTTGTGGGTTAATAGGCTGTTTCTTTTAGTATCATGGCAGGCCTTCAAGAAAACACATTACTTAAAAGGAACACAATAAAGAATGATCTTTTATGACAACCTTTCAGAGGTTAAAGTCATAATGGAAAAGTTTTATTTTAGGACAGTTTCAAAATAAGAATTCATAAAAATTATGATAGTTAGCTAAGCACTTTACTGACCACTTAGTACAACTGGGAAACGATTCAATATAGTTTCTTTTTCTAAGACTCTACAGATGAAAGGTTTTTGCTATCAATTTGGTTGACTTGGTACAGAATCCACTTTAGTTTGATGAATTCTTAAAGGATATTTGGTTCTCTTACAAATTTTAATAGACTTAAACTGTGGTGCTCACATTCATTTATTCTTTGAGTTCAATATGTTGTTGTTGTTGTTGTTATGTGTGGTTGAGTTGCTTGTGCCTCATAGCAACCCTATGTACAGCAACCCTATCTGCC
>NW_006399874.1:3977436-3978932 GCF_000299155.1 Elephantulus edwardii
TGTTCCAGTCGTTTTTGGATAATCTTCAGTAGAATCTTGCTTGCATGTGAAATCAATGATATTGTTCTGTAGTTTCCACACTCAGTTGGGCACCCTTCTTTGGGATGGGAACAATTATTTTGGGATGGGTATAATTAAATAGTATTAGATAAATTGGCTGCAGTGTCAGTAAAATTTCAAAGGCCTGTTTGCTCTTTAATACAGATTTATAATTTCTCAACTTCTTATGCCACTATCTTTGCTGTAAATAAACACACACATAAATTAAGCAAACCTAGTCCATAGTGAGCTTGGAAGGAGGAGAGGCATCCACTTCTGTAATAGCTTGCCTTCGGAAACCCTATGAACCTGGAAGGAGGATGAGAGACACCCAAGCGTTGAGGACTTTCCTTCATATAGGGTCGCTATGAGTCGCCTGTGACTCGATGGCACTTAACAACAACAGTCCATAGTGAATTGTTCTGCCCAAAGATCTTGGCTCTCTGACACTTCTACTCCACCACCCTTAGGAAAATGATGGTAAATATTCTGGGCTTTATGAGTCACAGGGTCTCTATCAAAACTACTCTGCTTTTCCAATGTAAAAACAGCTGTTGACACTGTGTAAACCAGTAAGCAGTACTGTGCTCCAATTAAACTTTATTTATAAGACCCTCCCAAAATATTTAATAATCATATTGGCCCTGTAGGTAAGAAGTTGTGCTGCAATCCCAAAGGCAAGTAATTCAAATCCACCAGTAGTTTCATGGGAAAATGATGAGCTAACCACTCCTATGTGATTTCCAGCATCTGAAAGCCTGCCTTGAGGGTCAACTTTGGGTTGGTCTAAACTTGATGGCAATAACTTTTATGAGAGTAAATTTTCTAAAATTAATTTTAATTTAAGTTTAGAGAGACTCAGGATTTCCAATCATTCATTGTTGCACTTTTCTCCCTACCTATGCCCTTCCCCCCAATTCACTCTTCTCCTTGAAAAGAAAGAAAAAAACCTCTTTCATTGTTATGCAACCCCGCCCCCTAAGTTCACTCCACTATTCAGGCTTCACTCTGAACTTCTGTAATAAGGAGAATACCCATTCTTATATCCTTTTAAACAGTTCTCTCCCTCATCTGTTTCAATGCAATATCATTCCTCCCCTCCTTTTCTGTCTTCCTTCAACCCTGATGTCAGTCCCGTTTTTACAACAGTAGTCCTATGCAATATTTGTCCTTTTGTGACTGAGATATTTCACTCAGCATAATGTCTTCCAGGGTCCATTTTGCATATTTCAAGAGTGCCTTGTTTTTCAATGTTGCATAGTATTCCATTGTGTGAATATACCAAAGCTATGAGAGTAAATTACTATGGAACAAAAATTTTTAAAGTGCTTATGAAATTGTATCTATATATAAAAGCATATAAATCACAGGGTTGCACAATTTGATGGGTAAAGGGAGGAGATAAAATGGAATGAGAAAGATCTGGCAGGGACCTGAAAAGATCACTTAATGGTGGG
>NW_006399874.1:3979114-4002979 GCF_000299155.1 Elephantulus edwardii
ATATGTTACTTCTTTAAACTATCACTGTTTGTATAAAACCTATTTCCACTGTTGTCTTCCCTTTAGACATTTACTGGGCTGAGACATTTATTATGCTTAGTGAATTAACTCTATCTCATAAAGACAAATAGTGCATAAGAACATTATTATAAAAATAGGATGACTTGTAAAATGTGAATGGGGGTCCAAGGTGGGAAGGTGTGGTAGCAGAGGGTGAGAGTGAACAGGGAGAAAAACAGAGTCACACAATTTGGTGAGTGGAGAGAGGGGTTAAAAGAAATGGGAAAGATTCCGTTGGGAATCTGAAGAGATGGGGCATGATGGGCGTAATGCAATGGGAATTAATTTTATAAAACACAATGTGTGGGATGATTGTATGAAACACACTGAGAATGAAGGAAAGTGTGACACATACTGTATGCAAATTTTGCATGCAAACCAATATAAAATATATAAAAAAAAGAACTGAACACCAGGACTCAGTCATGCCCTGGCTCAAGGAAGGACAGAGAATATAACTAAAATAAGACTTGAAGATAATTCTGAGTCTACTTTTCCAAGAAGTAAGTGGGAGAGAATTATAATACAGGAGGGGTGAAGTTGGTTTCAAGGAATTATGAACTTGTGAAATTTTAACACCCAATGTCATATAGTCACATGCTTCACAAACAGTAATATGCAGAGGAATTATGGGGAGAGAGGGAGAAACCTTGTTAAAAATGCTTACAGATGCAATAAGTATAGGGTGGAGTCCAAGAATCTGTATTTCTTAAAGGCTCCCAGATGACATAATCTATGTTGACTGTATTTTAATCAAGTGAGGATATGGGCAATTTAATCTATAGGTCAGCCTAATTAAAACGCAAAATCCAAAAAAACGTTGGTGGTATTATCTGTAGTGAGTAGAATTGTTGACCAAATACAGAACCTGTAATTCACAGGAGATAAACACAATTTGCAAATGGTTCCTGGTATAACAGCAAATCTTCACTTGTCTTTGCATTACTTTAATCAGAGCCCTGGCAGGTTCTCAGATTCCAGCTTTATCTCTGCTTTACAATTAGAGAGGGATGCTGTATGAGGATTTTTCATTTAATATATTTTCTTCCTAGATTATTCTGTCACTTTATATATTGTTGTGTACTGTGGAGTTGGAAATGGCCCATAGCTGACCTTCCAGTGGGTTTTCAGAGACAGTTAATCACACAGGAAGAGATTGCCCATCCTTCTCCTGTGGAGCAGTTGGCAGTTGGTAGGTAAGAACTGTGTGTTGCAGCACAGCTTCTTACCACTAGGGCCCAGAGCTATATGAAGTTATTACTTTCAAAGACACAAATGTAATATATATATATATATCCTAGTGGATAGAAAGTTATGCTACCAAGCCAAAGGTTGGTGATTTTAATCTGCAGCCCTCAGGCCTGGTTTTAATTGTTTTTAGTCAAACATTCTTCTAAGTGATATAGCAGCATTGGTCTGTCCGTTTGCTGTACAGAGGTAACTTGTGGTTGCTGTGATGCTAAACACTGTGACACTGTGTCAAATGTAATGGTTACTTAGTTTTGGACAGTATTTGGTGGAGCTCCCTGATTAAAACAGCTAGGAAGAAGGAGTGGCAATCACTTCCTAAATAGCTTGCCTCAGCAAACTTGGAGAAACGATGAAGTTACACAAGTGTTCAGGTCTTTCATTCATAGGGTCAGTATGAGTTGTCTATGACTTGTTGGCACTTTACAACAACAAAAATATATATGTGTGTGAAATATTTATCTGAAATATCTGGAGAGGGAATTCTTACAAGGGTCATGAAATTTTAAAAAATTATAACATATAAAGAACATTCTGACTTCTTCCAGAAAGTCACAGCCAATAAATATGTCTTTGCTTTGTGAACTTCATGAAATCTAAGGTTTTTAACATTTCTGGCATTCAGAGAATTCTTAAAATCTTTGGTCAGTCACACATACCTACAATAAAATAGATTATATATTCTAGAACATAGGAAGGATATTTTCCTTAAGTGAGATTTTAGAAAATATTATTTTTACTTCCATTTCAATAAAAGCCATAATTGCTTTACCATTTGGAAGTCCTCTTTCCAGGGCTAAGCCTGGCGTCTATGTACATGTGCATGGCTTGTATGGGTGGGTCCTTCATACTCCAAAGTTCCCTGGTTAGCTGAAAAGTGGCTCTGGACAGATTTTGCCTGTGGAATTCAGGCCGGCTTTATGTGCATATGTGTCTTTCTGTGCAAAATCAGAAAAGAAACTTGTTTGTTTTGTTTGTTTGTTTGTTTTAACTTAGCATAGGGCTTTAGACTCCGTAGGGTGTAATGACAACATTAAATGCCTAAAAAATGAAAGTTATACTGATGTAAATGTGATTAGATGGCATCAGATATATTTTCTAATGAGCACAAGACTGACCTGGATGCCACGGAAATTAGTACTGGGCTGCACCTAGCATTTTTTACTATTTGCCTTCTAAAGAGCCCATGCCCATGGTTTTTATTTGAAAACTGCAACTCTTAGCTTATTTTTTCCCCCTATGTAGTTTTCAGCAAAAGCTTTCCAGTGTTAAATAATATATTTATTACAAGTGAGTTTCTTAAAGAAATTTATCTTCTTATCATTCAAAAGGTTAGAAGTCCAAATTCAGGGCACCAACTTAGGATAAGTTTCTCTTTCTTCTCTAGAGCAAAATCATTGCTTCAGTTTTTCTAATCAAGTGGGTTCTTGGTTCCAGGATGCTGTTCGTGTAACATATATATCTATCTTTCTCCAATTCAAGCCTAGGTCTAGTCTTTTTATTTCAAAAGTGTTATGTTTAAAACACATCCTATATTGATAATAAATGGCCTCAGTAATATGACAGAGCATACCCTATTCCCAAATGTGATTACATTCACAGGTATAATGAATAGGAATCAAATGCATAATTTTTGGGGGGTACACAGTTCAATCCACAGCAGATGCTTTACAAATAACTCAAAATTAAGAATTCTACAGCTCAAGAAGATATAGGAAGAACCAATCTTCTCAGAAGGTGGGGAGCATGTCCTGCCAGGCACATGAAAAGCAAGTTTTCTTTAACTGCTACTATGGGAAAGTCTGCTGTTAGGGCAATGGTGTCTTGTCTCTCTGGAGACTAAGGTGCGTCTGATACAGGCTATGGTCTTCACAATCACTTGTTATGCATCAGAGAGTTGGACAATGACCAAGGAGGATAGAAGGAGAATTGATGCCTTTGAGCTGTGATGCTGGAGAAGAGTATTGAGAATACCACGGACTGCTAGGAAAACAAACAAATTCATCCTGGAAAGGGTTAAAACAGGTGGCTCCTTGGAGGCAAGGATTCTGAGGCTCCGTCTAACATACTTTGGACATGTTGTGAGGAGAGACTGGTCCTTGGAGAGGGACATCATGCTTGGGAGGGTGGAGGGACAGCGCAGGAGAGGAAGGCCCTTTATAAGGTGGATTGATTCAGTGACTGAGATAATTGGAATGGGAGTGTCAGAGACAGTGCAATTGGCACAGGACAGAGAGGAGTTTAGGGCTGTTGTACATAGGGTCGCTATGAGTCGCAAGCGACTCGATGGCACATAACAACAACAACAACATGTGCAAATGTGTGAAATTTGTAAAGAGAGATGCCTACGTGAGAAGTGTTCCAGGTAGACCCTTATCTACAGTTATGTTGTTTGCTGTCGGCACTGCCCCATTTCCTCACAATAACTCTGAATGCAAAGAAATGCACTCAGTGTTTTGAGAATAAAGGTTGTAATCACAGTTCCTGTTTCACCATCACTTCATACTCTGATGAGCTGGCCTTCTTCATGAAATTGTAGATTTTTTGGTTTTTATTTCAAGTCATTGTCATGCTTTCCTTGTGATTCATCTCCTGTTACTGCCTAACTTTAAAGTCATTTAGTTGTAATCACTATTTCTCTTATTTTCTTGAATATGTCCATAATTTTCTTTCCTTTTTTATTTCAGGGAGATTAATGAATATTCAATAGAAAGTTCACAATGCCATCTTTCATATATCAAGCTATATGCAAATTTATTCAAAGATAAAATCACTCAATATTGTTGAAAAGTCTACATAAGTAACAGAACTGACATTGTAGACCCCCATATAATAACACTGTCCCCACATGATTTGCATAGGTTATGGAAAGTTTTTCTTTACAAAGGCTTCTTGTTCTTCTTCTCAATCACTATTATATTAATTTTTGCTATTTCTGTCAATGTGTCCCAGTGCAACAGATGAAATTTCAGACACTTAGACTTTCAAAATAGATGGGAAAAGTCAATGAAAAATGTGGAGTGATCTATTCAAAGTCCCTCAAATCAAGGGAAAATATCTACTTGAATAATTAAAACCTGTCCTGGTATCCTGAGGGTCAAAATGATATTTTCTGAGTCAATTCAGAAGTTATATGAAATTCATAAAAGTGCAGTATGGCACGTACATCAAACTATTCTCATTACTGCAATTTAGATATCAGAATGCAAATCGTACCTTCTATTTCTCAACAGTTGAGTAGTACCATACTAGTCTTTACTATAACTGATGAAAGGAAAGCATGGTAAACTCAAGGCATGTAACAAACATGGGAGGTCGTAATATGTTTCCAGGATATGGCATCCTGCCATTGACCACAGCCTCTTGGAGGAAGATAAAACCACTGAAATAGTTAACAGATGTTAGCCATACTCAAAATATAAAAGTTCTATTGCTAAAAATTATGTTGGGTCAGATGGAGATTTGGCTCTTGGTCTATAACTTAACTTACTTGGCAAATGGAAAGTTGAGATCCAGAGGCATAACGCATAATACTGAGGCCACACACTTCGCACATGATGCTCAGGAGCTCATAAAGTACTGACAATATATATACTGTATGAAACCGGCTTGATTAAGTATTAACATGGTATTTGATACTTAAGGAAATCTGAAGTCAATGTTCACATCTACTAAATTAAGAAGTTATTCCTGTATTTCTGTAAGAGCAACAGTGTATGGACTTTTTTTCCAAATTCTAAAGCATGTCTACAAGCTTTACATTTTTCTTCAGCTTACGATTTACTTGATGTCTACGATTGCTTTCCTCTGACTTGATCTTGCTATATGCTTTTTAAAAAAGTCTTTGTTTTTTGCCTTCTTGCCCATTACTTCACATTTCAGAACAAGATGAAGGTAATGACTTTCAGATGAACATCCGTAGATGAAATGGGATCTTCTTTACCATAAGTTCCAAATTTCTTCAAATCAAGGACTGAAGGAGGCTTGTGCTACTTTTGAGTTTGTGGTTTTATTCACAGCTTTGCAAATGAAGTCTCCAGCTTCCATCACCTTATAAAGGTTCACTCCCTAGTGAGGAAAACAAGGGATATCAGAATGAAAGGGATATTAGGAAGAAAGAAAAAAATAGAATCTTTTTTATTTTATTCGTAGTTAGCTATTTCAAACTATTAAAACAAATCTTTTTTTTTAGTACAGACTTTTAGGCATCATTTATGTTCATAAATCATGTGGTTAGAATTTTTATTTTTCTGATTAACTAAAACACCTTGGATCTTACCCTTCTATTTAACTATCTGATAGTCTGAGTAAATCTGAATAACAGTGAAATTAAGACTGGTTTGAGCTGTCAACATTTAAGGTTAATTTATGATTGCAACTGCCCAATTCACAATCTTTTTAACTAAACTGTGGGAAAGATATTGGCAAGAGACTATAAACAGTTTCCAAAGTATCTGTGAAGGACAAGCTATAGTTTAGAGGAATTGGTTCAAGAGAGAAAGTATGTATGTATGTATGTATGTATGTATGTATGTATGTATGTATGTATTTGCCTAACTATTGCCCCTTAACTGTAAAACAAGTAAACTTAATAGAGTTATAAAGAATGTTTAAAAGGTGAATGAATATGTGTTTTCCATGCTTAGAAACATCATTTCTGACACAGTATTGATGGAGGTAGTTGTGGGTCAAATAAAACAAAGAAGTATTTTGTACACATCTGGAACATGTTTGCTTGAGTGGTTGTACCATCAGAAAGCATAAATAGGATCAACAAAGGCTTAGCTAAATCCATGGATGACAGATCTGGAATTGAATATTAAGGTCGAGTTCAGGGTATGCTCTTGATATCTTGTGCTTGGTGTAACTTAGTATAATGGAAGTTCACCATTGGGGTTCCCAGATAGCATCTCTGCTGTCACTGTAAGGGGCAGAGTATTAGGTAGATTAAGCAGAGATTTGCTCAGTGTAACATTTTATAAACTCCTCTATCCGCTCTCAATCTAGATCAGAATTATTGTTGGCTTAAAATTGAACAGACTCATTTATTGTGATAAAGGATTTGTTAATAAAATACATGTAAAACCATCTTTTGATAAGTGTGTTGTTGTGTGCCATAGAGTTGAAGCTGACCCATAGCTGACTCTGGCACATTTTTCACACATAGTTAGTTACACAGGAGGAGATTGCCCTTCCTTCTTCCACAAAGTGGCTGGTGGCCTCAAACCATGTACCTTCAGGATTATAGCACAGCCTCTTGTCACTAGGCCACCAGAGTTCCCTTTTAATAAATACCCATATAGCAATAACCATAGTTTTAGAAATTACAGACATTTAAATATAATCAATTGTTTCTCTCTAGAAACTGTCAGAGCATTGTCTATTGGTCATTAACTTCTCTCTTTATGAATGACTGCAAACAATATTTTCTAAATTTACACTTGTAAAGGAGTTCTAGTACAACTTATTTTTTTTAAATGTTCTTAGGGCACTAGAATTTATTCTGGTTTATCCAAGATAGTTTTGTCACTGAAAATTGTCTGAGGGATTATATGTCAAATACATATTCATTTGGTGTTCTTAATCCAGTGATATTTAACTTTGGATAACTACATTGTCATTTTGCCTCATATATATTGGACAGGTTTCTAGAAAAGCCTATCCCTTATAGAAGGACGTCATGCTTGGAAGGTAGAGGGACAGTGAAGGAGTGGAAGACCTTCAACCAAGTAGATTGACACAGTGCCTACAACAATGGGCTTGAGTGTGTCAGAGATTGTGAGGTTGGCACAAGGTAGGACAGGGTTTAGATCTATTGTTTATAGTGTCACTATGAATCATACTCAACAGCACCAAATAATTGTCACTTGCTTCATATACATGTGAAAGATGTGCAATGAATAGGGGATTCTAAAGAAGTACTTAGTCCTTTGAATTGCGCTGTTGGTGGAGAATAAGGAACATAATATGGACTGCCATCTGACTTGGAAGGAGTACAGTCTGAGTGCTCCTTAGAGGCGAAGCTGGTCAGACTTTGTCTAACCGATGTAGGGCACTCTATCAGGAAAGACCAGTGCCTGAAAAAGCACATTCTACTTGGGAAAATGTGGAAGGTCAATGAAGGAAAGAAGGTCTCAACGATATGAGCGGACTCAGTGACTTACACATGGCAGAGATTATGAAGAAGGCATAGGACCATTCAGCGTTTTACTCTGCTGTACAATGGGTCACTTTGAGTTGTAGCAAAATCTATAGAAATGAGAAACACTAACAAAATGTGCCTTTCTTTATGAAGTAATATCCAATAAAGTATCATAGAGAGATTTTTTGTATCCAGTGCTTTACCTCATTTCTCAGAAATTCCATTTGCAACAATAGGCAGAGATTTTTGTGAGAATCATACAAAGAAATTTTGTTTTGACAATGTTTCTAATATTTTATTTATCTAATATATTTCTTAATGAAACATAATGCATTTGTGCTTAAATTATCCAACAGGTGCTTCAAAATGTGTCATGTACTAGGATAGATTCTGAAATTTTTAAACCCTGAAATAGAGTATGGTTCCTTTTCTCAGGGAAGTTATGGTTAAATAGACAGTACAAACCCAAAAATCAAAAAGTTTGTATTGTAGTTAAAACCAGGGCTATGGCCAGATGATCATGGGATCAGAAGTATGAGTAGTCAATAAAGTGAGGAAATAACAATGGAGAGCAGTATGTCAGGGACAAGTTCCAAGAAGGCTCCTGGACTTTGTAGTTCAAGAAGATAAGAGCAATACTGAAGGCAGAGAGAATAGTGATACAGTACATAGAAGAACTGATACACGCTGGATTTAGAAGAGGTCATGGAACTAGAGACATTATGACCAATGTCAGATAGATTTTGGCAGAAAGCAAAGAGTAATAGTGGGATATCAATCTGCGTTTCATTGATTATGGGAAGGCATTTGACTGTGTGGATCACAACGCATTGTGGTTAACTTTGAGGAGAATGGGGATCCCAGAACACTTGATTGTACTTCTGTTAAACCTATATGTGGACCAGGAAGCAGTCCTCCAAACAAAGCAGGCAAACACTGCATGGTTCAAAATCAGTAAAGGAGTGCATCAGGGATGTGTCCTGTCTCCACACATTATCAGTCAATATGATCATTTGGGAGATTGGCTATGTTAAGAGGAATGTGGCATCAGATTTGGAGGAAGACGCATTAACAACCTGTGTTATGTAGATGACACAAACTTGCTTGCTGAAACTGAGGAGGACCTGAAGCACTTCCTGTAGACAGTCAAGGACTGTAGTCTTCCATAGGAATTGAAGCTCAACATCAAGAAGATTCTCCCCAATAAGCCAATTGACAGCACCATGATAGATGGAGCAGAGATTGAGGTTGTTAACAATTATTGCTTCCTTGGGTCCACAATCAATACTCTTGACACCATCATTCAGGAAAATCAAAAGAATTGCACTAGGAAAATTTGCTTTCAGCAACTTCTCCAGAGTCCTGAGAAGCAATGATGTTAACCTACAGTATAAGATGTGCCTGATCCAGGCCATGGTCTTTATAATTACTTACCATGGCTCAGAGAGCTGGACAATGAGTAAAGATGACAGAATAACAAATGATACCTTTAAGTTTTGGTGTTGGAGAAGAGTGTTGAACATACTATGGACTTCCAAGGAAAGGAATAGATCTGTCTTGGAGAGGGTAAAACCAAGTTTCTCATTGGAAACTAGGATTTTGAAGCTCTGTCTCACATACTTTGGGCACATCACTAGGCGGGAACGGTTCTTGGGGAGGACATCATGCTCAGAAGTGTAGAGAGACAGGGCAGAAGACGAAGACCCCAGCTGAGATGGACTGATATAGCAGCTGGGAGAAGGAGTGGGGGAGTAGGTCTGTGAGAGTCAGTGAGACTGGCTTAGGATAGGGCAGGCTTCAGAGCTGTTACACATAGGGTAGCTAGGAAGTTAAGGTGACTTTATGGCATGTAATAGCAACAACAACAATCTTAGAGCTTTGGTGGCCTAGTGGCAAGAAGCCGTGCTGCAATCCCAAAGGCACGTGGTTCGAATACACAAGGTGTTCTGCGGGAGAAGGAGGGGTAATCACCTCTTGTGAGTTTAACTGCCTCTGAAAACCTGCTGAGGGGAAGCTATGGGTTGGTGCTGAGACAGAACAACAATCTAGATAATATTTTTAATATATATTTGGAAATATATTTAATATATAATAATTCATACAAAAACTGATGGCACAACAACAACAATGAGATTTCTACTGGTGAAATACTGGTGGTTCAAACTACAGGAAAATGGCTTGAGGGTCTGCTTTTTAAAATTTTTTTCATTTTCTCTCTCTATTGGTTTGTGTACAAAATTTTTATAAAATGTGTTTCACACTTTCTTTCATTCACGTTGTGTTTCATACAATCATTCCCATGCATTGTTTTTGTTTTTGTTGTTGTTTACTGCCATCAAATTGACAATGATTCATAGTGACCCTATGAACAAAAAGGCCTGAACCCTTCTATAACTATCTTCATCTATCAAAGTTCATAGAATTTCCAGGGGCATATTGTTTAGGAAGAAGATGCCATATATTTTATAAAATCAATCACCATTGTATTATGCCCACTATTACCCCATTTTTTCAGGTCTTTGTCAGATCTTTCCCATTTCTGTTACCCTAATCCTCCACTCACCAAATTGTGTTACCCTGTAATTTCCCCTTCATGCCCACCCTCACCTCTCTGCTCCCACTTCTTCACCCCATGCACCCCCATACATATTTTACTAGTTATCCTTCTGTTTTTACAATAATGTTCTTATGCAGCATTTGTCCTTTTATGACTACACCAGTTCACTCAAAATAATGCTTTCCAGTCTCTCCCAAGTAAGGCAGAATTTTTTTCAATTGTTGCTCTTGAGTGCTGTGCAGTGTTCCATATTGTGAATGTACCACGATTTCTCAATTCATTTGGTGGTAGTTACACATATGGGCTGTTTCCATGTCCTGTCAACTGTGAATAACACTGCTATAAGCATAAATGTACAAATCTCCATTTGTGTCTCAGTTATAATTTCCTTGGGATATATTCCTAGCAGTGGAATAACTGGGTTATATGGCATTTCTATGTTCAGGGTTTGTTTTTTTGTTTTTTGGGGTTTCTTTTGTGGTTTTTGTTTTGTTTTGTTTTGCTTTAGCAAATGCCAAACTGCCTTCTAGAGTGGTTATACCATTTTAAAATACCACTAACAATATATGAGAGGTCCAAACTCTTTACATCCTCTCCAGTATTTATTGCTTGCTGTCCCATAAAACTTAGTCACTGCTTCTGGGTTGAGATGGTATCTGAATGTGTTTATATTTGTATATCTCTTACTGCCAGTGATTTTGAGCATTTTTTTTACTGTGTCTGTTGGCCATCCAAATATCTTCCTTTGTAAAGAGTCTTTTATGTCTTTTGCTCATTTTGTAATTGGGTTCTTAGTCTTTTTCTTGTGGCTACTCTGCACTATTCTTGTTAGGAGACCCTGTTGCTGTATGCCATTGAGTCAGAATCAATGTATAGTTGACCTACAGTGGGTTTCCAGGTTCAGTAATCACATGGGAGGCGACTGTCCATCCTTCTCCCATGGAGTAGCTGGGGCTGCACTTTGAGGGGTTTGTGCCTTCCACTTCCAGACCGTGTTACAGTTAGTGCTACTCTATCATATGAGGTCTACTAGAGTCAGAATCAGCTAAATCATGTCAAATATCAACAAACATATTTGAATATTTCTCTTTTTAACATATGTTTGCATTTAAAACAATACTCTTCCCCATGAATTAACACATTATGTTTACAAGCTTCTTACAAACGAAGTGTTGATTTTGGTGAGGGCAACACAGTACAGTTTTTGAGATATTACTTGTAAAGAGACTATTCCTATGTGCTAAAGTGCTAATTAGTGCAGTTCTTCCAAGGACCACTTCAAATGTTTCTTTGTGAAACTTCTCTGGTGAAAGATCCCTCTGTTTGGGGATCCCTGCCTCTGCCATTGTATGGCCATCATAGGTGCCAAACAGGGCAAAAGAGTTTAGGACAGAGAGTAACAATCAGCTGGCACACTGAACTGCAAGAAAGAAAGCTGATTTGGAAACCCAATGAATACTCCAGAGTCAGGAAGGCAGGTGACATATATTGATATGGAGAAACTTAAACAGCTTCAAAAGGAGGTACAAATAATGGAAGAAATAATAGAAGCTAGCTATACATAAAGAGACTATCCAGAAGTAGAGAACCAGAAGAAATATATTGATGCAAAGTTATTTGAACAGTACAGAAGAAGGTACAAATGATGAAAGAACCAATAGAATCCATTAAGAAAGGAAATATTGCAAAGACAAAGAGTCAGAATAAATACATTAATCAGAAGGAACTTGCACACCTATGAAAGAAAATGCAAAATACAGAAGAAAAAATTGAAACTATAGATAAAGAGGTATAAGAACTTAAAAAAATCATAACAATATTGAAAAAGCATAGCCATCACAGTACTGGAAATAAGAGAAATGCATGGAAATGCAATCTAGAATATTAAGACTGAAATGGCAGGAGTGTCAAACACAGTGGAGGTACAAAAAGTAGAACATAAGCAATGGAGCAGAGAGTCAGTGAGCTGCAAGACATGGACCTCTGTGGAGACATACTTGAAGAAAAATCAAATAAGGCATTAAAAAAAATGAAGAAAACATTGGAATCATGTGGGATGACACAAAAAGGAAGAACATATGTATTAAAATTCCAGAAAAAGAGAGAAACAGCACAGGGGAACTATGAGAAAATTATGGAAAAGATACGATAAGAAAACTTCCCAGGTATTATGAAGAATGATGAAATCCACATTTAGTAAGTGCCAAATAGACAGAGCTAATAAGAAATGCATTAAGATGTATCATAGTCAAATTCTCTAAAATGAAAAAGAAGGATAAATACTAAAAGGAGAACAAGAAAAACAGAGTCATCTACAAAGGAAAAGCAATTAGATTAAGTTCTGATTTCTTAGCAAAAATCATGTGAGCAAGAAGACAATGGAATAACATGAATAGGATATTGAAAGAAATGTATGCCAACTGACGATCTTATACCCATCAAAGCTCGCTTCATCAAATATGAAGGAGAAATTGTGTACGTTCAAAAAAATAAGGAATTTAAGCAATTTATGGATAAAAGACCAAAGCTACAAGAATTGTTAAGAGAAGTCCTTCACAAAAAGACAGCTAAGGAAAGTGAATGGAACACAGTAGCCCAAAACAACAACAAAAAAGAAACACAGCACAATGGCAACAATAAATCCCACCTGTCAATAACCTTATTTAATATGAATGGACTGAATGCACCAATTAAGTAAAAAAGAATAGCAGAAAGAATAAAAAGAAAAAAAATACTTCAATATGTTGTTTACAAGAGACACATTTAAGAAATGAAGAGAACAATAGATACAAAATCAAAGGGTAGAAAAAACAAACCATACAAATTGCATTCACAAAGCAGGAGGGGCAACACTAATCCCTGAAAATCTCTGATGAAAACCACCATAAAAGATAAAGAAGAGCACCATATAATGAGTAAAGGCACAGTAGATCAAGAAGACATACCTTGGTCAACATCTTTGAACCAAATGACAGATGTGCCTAACACAAAAAGCAATCATTAACAGAATGGAAGAAAGAAATAGACAGCATCACAATAGTAGTAGGAGACTTTGATACACCACTCTCACCAAAGGAGAGGTCAACTCAAAAGGAACTTAACAAAGATAAAGAAACCTAAACTATAAATTCAGGAACTTTGACATTGTGGATGTATTCTGAACACTGAACCGAACTAAACTTCAATTCACTTTCTTCTCAAGTCCACATTGTACATTTACCAGAAGTGATCATATATTAGGGCACAAAGCAAGCCTCAACAAATTTAAAAAAAAAAAACACAAAAACTTTGAAATAACACTAAGTATCTTCTCAGGTCAAAACATCCACAGAACTAGAAATTATCCACAAGAAGATAAAGTTTATAAATCCATTCATGTGGTAACTAAATAACACCATGTTAGAACACAATTGGGCTATAGAAGAAATAAAGAATAATGTTAAAAATTTCCTCGAAACAAATGATAATGAAAATACAAGATACCAAAGCCTCTGGGATGCAGCTAAGGCAGTCCTCAGGGGGTTATTGATAACAATAGGTAAACACATTAAAAAAATTAAGAAAGGAAAATTAATAATCTAAGTCAAAACCTTGATAAAACAGAAAAAGTACGACAATGTAAGCTCAGAACCCTTAGAAGAAATGAAATTATAAGGACAAGAGCTGAAACCAATGAACTAGAAAACAGAAAAACAATTGAAACCACCAATAAAACCATAAGCTGTATTTTGAAAGGGTCAATAAAATTGACAAACTATTAGCAAACTTACTGAAAGAAAAAAAGAAGAAGACACAACTCGATTAAGGAGTGGGAGAGGTGACATCACAACAGAACCATAGGAAATGAAATCTATAATACCAATATTATTAAAAGCTATACTCTGATAAATTTGAAAACCTAGAAAAATGCACAAATTCCTCGAAACTCATGCCCTACCCAGACTGACGCAAAAAGATGTAGAAAACTTCAATAGATCCATCAAAAAAAGAAGAAATTGAGACCATAAAGACTTCCTCACAAAAAAGTCCAGTATCAGACGGTTTCATGGATGAATCCTACCAAAAGAGTAGCTCTATTACCAATTCAACTTAAATGATTTCAAAACCAGAAAAACAAGGAGCACTTTTAGAGACATTCTATGACACAAACATAATACCAAAACCAGACAAGGCAAAAATATTACCAAAGGGAAAAAAAACAACAAAAATCTACAGACTAATATCTCTCATGAATCTAGAGGCAAAACTCCTTAGCAAAATCCTAGACCATAGAACTCAAAAGCACATAAAAAATAATTCACCATGACCTAGTGGGATGCATAACAGGTTATTACAAGAATAGTAAAACATAGAGGAAACAATCCACATAATTCCCCACATTAACAAAGCAAATACTAAATATATGATCCAGGCAACTGATGCAGAAAAGGCCTTTGACAAAACCCAACACCCCTTTCTGATGAAAACACTCAGAAAACAAAAAAAAAAGGGGGATTTCCTCAACATAGTGAAAAGGATAAATATGCAAAGCCAAGAACCAATATGATTCTCAATAACGAAAGACTAAAAGCATTATTCTTCCTAACAGAGACCAGACAAGAATGCCCACTGTTACCATTCGATTCAATATTGTATTAGAAGTACTTGGTAGGGCAATATGACAAATGAAAGATATAAAAGGCATACAGATTGGCAAAGAGATCACTAAACTCTCACTATATGCAGATGATATGACAGTTAACACAGAAAATCCCAAGGACTAAACAAAAAAATAATTGTCAGAGCTAGTGGACCCATTTAGTATGGCGGCAGGATACAAGATCAGTATCCAAAGTCAGTGGAATTCCTCTACAGTAATAAGAAGAACTCAGAGAAGGAAACTAAGAAAGCAAAATAATTTAAAATAGCCAACCACAAATTACGATACTTGGGAATGAAACTAACTAGAGACATAGAAAATCTATACAAAAAAAACGACAAAACACTTCCGTGAGGAACAATAAAAGACATGAGTAAATGGGAAACCATACTTCTCCCATGGAGCAGCTGGTGGCCTTGAACCATGTGCCTTTGGGATTGCAGCATAGCTTCTTCCCACTAAGCCACCAGAGTTAGGAAGATTAATATAGTGAAAATTACAACCTTACCAAAAACAACACACATGTTCAATGTAATTCCAATACAGATTCCAAATTCATTTTTTAAGGAGATTGAAAGGGAAATTGTCAGGTTTATTTGCAGAAGAAAGAGATCCTGAATAAGCAAGGCATTTCTGAGAAACAAAAATGAAGTAGAAGGCATAACATTCCATTACCTCAAAACCTACTACACAATGGTAGTAACCAAAACAGCATAGTACTGGTAAAATGAGAGGCACATAGACCAGTGAAACAGACTAGAAAACCCACAAATGGACCTTATATCTATGGTCAACTGATATTTGACAAGGAAATAAAACCTATCAAATGGGGAAATGACAACATCTTTAAAAAATGGTGCTGGCAAAACTGGACTACTACATGAAGAAAGCTAAAACAGAATCCACAGCTCACATCATACACAAAAATCAACCCAAAGTGGATCAGAGACTTGGGAGTAAAGCCGAAAACCATAAAGCTCATTAAGAGACAAACCAGGATCAAACCTAGAAGGCCTGGTCTATGGTATAAAGAGGTTGACAAATACAGCCAATAACATACAATCTGGAAAGGATAAAATCAATTAATGGGACCTTGTAAAGATTAAATCACTATGATCATGGAAAACTTTTTCCAATAGGGTGAAAAGAAAACCTACTGATTGAAAAAACAAAAGCAAAACGGTAATAATATCTCAGACAAGGGTCTCCTAACAAACATTTACAGACTACTCCTGGGCCTCCAGAATAAAAACAAAAAAAAACAAAACACAAAAGAACCTGATAATTCAATTATAAAGTGGGCAAAAGACATAGAAAAACTTCAAAGAGGAAACCATTTGGATGACCAACAGACACATTACAAAATGCTCTAGATCTTGGTAATAAAAGAAATGCAAATCAAACCAGTCTGAAATACCATCTCATTCCAGTAGCACTGCTAATTTAACAGGACAGCAAGCAATAAATGTTGGAGAGAATGTGGAGAGAACACTCATACACAATTGGTGGTATTGTAAAAGGTACAACTACTCTGTAAGGAAGTTTGGTGCTTCCTCAAAAAAACTGAACATAGTTGTTCTTATGACCTAGCTATGCCACTACTAGGAATACATCACAAGGAAATTAGAACAGAGATACAAACTGAAATTTGTACACCAATGTTCATTACAGCATTATTCACCATCGCAAGAATGAGGAAACAGTCCAATGTCCAACCACAACTGAATGGATTCTGTAATTGTGGTGCATTCACACAATGGAATACTATGCAGCACTCAGGAGCTATGATATTGTAGAAAAATGACGCAACTTGGGAGAGACTGTAGAGCATTATGCTGAGTGAGATAAGTCTCATTAAGGACAAATACTTCTTAATATGATTATTGTAAAATCGGAAGGATAACTAGTAAAACATATCCAGGTATATGAGAGGTGAAGGGGTGGAAAAAGAGGGTCAGATGGGTAGGGGGAATATCATAAGTCACATAATTTGGTTGGTAAAAGGAGGGAGAGTAAAGCAAATGGGAAAGATCTGGCAAAAACCTGAAAGACAGAGTAATGGTGGGCATGGTCCATGGTGATTAATTTTATAAAACATTATAAATAGGAATTATTGTATGCAACACAAGATGAATCAAGAATAATAAGAAACAATGTACATGGACTTTATAAACAAACTAATAAAAATATTTATTATTTATTTTTCCTTTTAATGAACATCTACAGAGATTTTGGAATTCCATTCATTCATTGTTGCACTTTTCTCCCTGCCCACCCCACCTCCACCCCCCACCCCGTTTGCTCCTCTCCTTGAAAAGCAAAAGCAAACTCCTTCATAGAAAATACATTTTTAAAAAAATATTTGTATAATTTTTCTAGAAGCCCTAGTTACTACCACTATAGAAAATAAACGTCGCAGAGTTCAAAACAAGCATCTATCGAAAAAACCAAAATGGCAAAAATCAACAACCACAACAGTAATGATACTAGGTCTATCAGATAGAAAAAGTTCTTTAGGGACTACAATATACTGTAAAATGTTAATAGTAGCGATATTGATAATTGGGATATATGGCACTTTATAAAGACCCAAATAATCTCTATTTTCTTTTCTAACATTGTATTTTTAGAAAATTGACAAAATACAATGAAACTTTGATCTCAAAATTATTTCGCAAATCTTCCTAAACATTGTAATTTGAGTTGCAAGGAACTACGAATATTCAAATATATTTAAATAACTTACTGTATTGAGCCCCAGACCATTAAGCATGTATATCAAATCTTCAGTGGCAACATTTCCAGAAGCACCTTTCGCATAAGGGCAGCCACCTAATCCGGCTACTGCAGAGTCCACTACTTTAATTCCCATCTGAAAAACAAAACAAAACAACAAAAACAAAAAACAACAAAATGAAAACATCTCAAGTCTGTATATCCATTGCATGTAAATTGTTGAATTTCTGTTTAACCTGTGGCAAAGAGAAAATAAGCAAAATTTAAGCCCTTTACTCTAACATGTTTACTTATCCACCAGATGCTAACTAGCCATAATGCTTGCTTTAGATTGCAAACAATTTTTGACTCTCATGCTATCAGAAACTCTGCCACCATAAAGTCAAAAAGCTCTCTGCAATTTAAAAATCAGACTGGATTTAACATAATCATAAATAAAAATGTTGTTGTTGTTGTTATGTGCCGTCGAGTCGCCTGTGACTCATAGCGACCCTATGTACAACAGCCCTAAACTTCTTTCTGTCCTGTGCTAATCGCACTGTCTCTGACACTCCCACCCCAATTATCCCAGTCACTGAATCAATCCACCTCATAGAGGGCCTTCCCCTCCTGCCCTGTCCCTCCACCCTCCCAAGCATGATGTCCTTCTCCAAGGACCGGTTTCTCACAACATGTCCAAAATATGTTAGATGGAGCCTCAGAATCCTTGCCTCCAAGGAGCCACCCGGTTTAACCCTTTCCAGGACGAATCTGTTTGTTTTCCTAGCAGTCCATGGTATTCTCAATACTCTTCTCCAGCACCACAGCTCAAATGCATCAATTCTCCTTCTATCCTCCTTGGTCATTGTCCAACTCTCTGATGCATAACAAGTGATTGCAAAGACCATGGCCTGTATCAGACGCACCTTAGTCTCCAGAGAGACTCCATTGCTCTTGAGTACTTTGGAGAGGTCCCTAACAGCAGACTTTCCCAAGGCAATGCACCTTTTAATTTCCTGGCTGCTGGTGCCAAGACTGTTGACTGTGGAGCCAAGCAAACTAAAGCTGTGTACAATCCCAGTCTCTTCACCATCCATCCTGACCCTGCCAATTGGTCCAGTGGTGAGAATCTTTGTCTTCTTAACATTGAGCCTCAATCCATATTGTAGGCTGCAGTCCTTGACACTCTGCAGCAGGTGCTTCAGGTCCTCTTCAGTTTCAGCAAGCAGGGTTGTGTCATCTGAATAACGCAGATTGTTGATAAATCGTCCACCAATCTTGACCCACATTTCTCCTCATAGAGCCCAGCCTCCCGGATAATCTGTTCTGCATATAGGTTGAAAACGTATGGAGATAGGATGCATCCCTGGCGTATGCCCTTCCCAATTTTGAACCATGCAGTGTTCCCTTGCTCTGTTCTGACGACTGCCTCCTGGCCCAAGTATAAGTTTCGCATTAGAACAATCAAGTGTTCTGGGATTCCCATTCTTCTCAGAGTCAGCCACAGTTTGTTATGATCCACACAGTCAAATGCTTTTGCATAGTCAATGAAACACAGATAGACATTCCTCTGGTATTCCCTGCTTTAGATTGGCATAATTCACAGATACTACTACAACTTGTTTTGGAAGCAGGGGTGACATCCACTTCTTAAACAACATGCCTCCAGAAACTCTATGAACTTTGATAAATGTCGATAGTTGTTGAGGGTTTCAGCCCTTTGGTTCATAGGGTCACTATGAGTTGTTCTCACCTCAAAGGCAATCAACAACAACTACAACTTGTAGGTGAGAGGCAGAAGATAAATTCACTTGTGGATTTTTTTTAATTCCCTCTAATCAGATATCTGGAATTATTCTAAGAGTATTGTATAAACAACATGAGATATACATAACATTGCAATTAAAATTCATGGTGCCTGAGAAAACAAGTGGGTGTGGGGATTGAGATTACTGTGTTTGATACATGATTCTATGGACTCAATTCACTCATTCAATTATTTAATTTTTTATTGAGACATTATTTTGCACACTCTAATGACTAGCTTCCGCATCAGATAGCTGGAGGGGGAGTTGATACCTTTGAGCTGTGATGCTGGAGAAGAGTACTGAATATATCATGGACTCCTAGGAGAACAAACAAGTTCATCCTGGAGAGGGTGAAGCCAGGCTGCTCTTTGGAAGCAAGGATTCCAAAGCTTCATCTGACATGTTGTGAGGCAGGACCAGTCCTCAGAGAGGGACATCAAGCTTGGGAGGGTGGAGGGACAGTGCAGGAGAGGAAGACCCTCTATGAGATAGGTTGATTCTGTCACTGGGGTAATGGGGATAGGCGTGTCAGAGACAGTAAGATTGGCAAGACATAGAGCAGGGTTTATGGCTGTTGTACATAGGATCGCTCGGAGTAGCAGGTGACTTGATGGCATACTACTTTAGAAGAAGGAACCAACAAAAAAGGCAAGGCATCTACTACTTAATGCAGCATGCTTTATAACCAAACCCAATGCCCTCTAGTTTATTTGGACTCACAGTAATCTCTATTGGTTTCCAAACCTTCTGTCACTTTAATGGAAGACGACTGCCCCTCTTTTCCCCAAGGAGCTTCTGGTGGATTCAAATTGCCGAAGACACACAATGTTTTGGATAACAGGGCAACACACTACAGATTACATCATCAAAGATGATAATAATAATAATAAATAATTAACAATTATATGGACCTTACTAAGTATTGTGAGACTTAGCTATTTCATATGTTGCTGTTGTTTTTGTGAATGAACGTCCTCAACACTTGTGTGACTTTCATCATCTCTCCAGGTCTATAGGGTTTCCAGAGGTAAGCTATTATGGAAGTGGATGCCACTCCTGCTTCCAAGCTTGTCTCTTTAGTCAGGGAGCTCCATAAAACACTGTCTACCATGGGTAACCATTATTGCATTTGCATCACAAGCAACTCAATGGCATATAAAAATAATCACATACTATAAGAGGTTTGGAAGCAGGAGTGGCATCCACTTCCTAAATGTGCTTCCAGAAACTCTATGAACTTTGATAAATGTTGATAGTTGTATAGGGGAGTCAGACCTTTTGTTCATAGGATTGCTATGAGCTGTGCTCTACTCGAAGGCAATCAACAGCAACATGAAAAATATAACACTGAGGTATTTTACACTTTCATGTTGTTGTTTTTATGTGATGTTGAGTCACCTGCAACTCCTAGTGATCTTATGTACAACAGTTCTGAAGCCTGTCTTGTCCTGTCCTGAGCCAGTCTTGCTAACTCCAACACACCTACCCTCATTGTCCCACTTGCTGTAACAATCCATCTCAACCAGAGTTTCATGCTGGCATTAAGAAATATATGCTGGGAAAATATTACAGAACAACAAATAGACAATTTCATCAAAAATAGCGATCAATCACCCTAGTGAACAGTTACATGGAAGAGTACAAACTATATTAAGCCACCTTATATAAAATCCTAAAAATAGTAACATGGGCAGCGTTTCTAGAAATGAAACGACTAAAAATGAGAATGGGTGAATTTCCAGCACATTGGCAACACTGCATTTCTTGAACTGATCTTATTACCAGTATCGTTTTGTGAAAATACTCTAGGGTTAATATTTGTGCACATTTGTACATGTGCATTACATGTAAATGTAATTTTCACAACAATAAAAATGTACTGGAGCTAGTCACAGGACAGAAGCCAAGCACACAGGCCAGCCCTTAGCAAAAATTGACATTTGGTGACTGAACTGTTGGGATCGTGCCAATTCCCTAGGTCTCTGTCTGCTTAAGTGGGAACAGAACCCTCTCAATTAGCAACAGGAGAAGAGACACATGTGTGGGTAGGCCATTCATTAGCACAGACTTGGAGGCTGTACTGCTGGTACCTTGTCTCTTCCCTGGGTCTTTTCCTAGAGTAAAATATCCTCAGCAGTTCTCCTGGGACTGGCCAATCCCTGGCGGACACAACCTCCTCCCATCAAACTACAGGACAGGACAGAGAAATGGACCCATCACAGCCAGGAAATGGAGAGAACCCAGCTCCCTGCCTCTCAAAGGACAACCAGGTAAGCTTTTCACAGGGAACAGAGAAAGTCACCGAGTCACAAACAGAGACTTGTATGCCAATGTTCATAGTAGTATTATTCACCATAGCAAGAACATGGAAACAGCTGCCCAACTACAATGGAATAGATTGAGAAATTGTGATACATCCACATAATAGATACTAGGCAGCATGCAGGAACAATGTGTTTGTAAATTACATGGGAGGGACTGGAGACCATTATGCTAAGTGAACTAATTCAGTCTCATAAAGACAAATACTGTATGAGACCATTATTGTAGAACAAGTATGAGGTTCCAAGGCGGGGAGGGGTGACTTAATCGGAGGGTCACACAATTTGATGGGTGGAGGGAGGCAAGAGTAGATGATCTGGTGTGAAAAATCAATGTATACATACTTAATGAACTTTGTATGTAAACAGCATAAAATTAAAAAAAAGAAAAAGATAAGGAACTATATATAAATATAACAACTAGATATAATAGAAATTCTCTCACATATACCAAGAAGAACTTCACACAATGTCAAGGAAGCTGTGTGAAGGTTGAAACATTTCAAGTAAACAAAACAAGCATTCTCCTAAAAAAGAAGACCAGATTGCATACCCATTGACAGAAAAGTAAAATAAAATCAATGACATATATTTACAGAGACTGAAAAAGTCAAATATAATGAAAGAAGGAGTTTAAATCATAAATAAAGAAGCGTAGAATTAGCTAAGAAGAATTATTAAAAAGAAATATATATATATGAATTCAGAGTGTATATGTTTGTGGTTTTTAAAAGTTTATTTTATACTTGTTTACATACAAAGTTGATAAAGTTCATATATTTATTTTTCACACCAGATCCTTCCCCTTTCTTTTACCAGTGCCTCCCACCACCCACCATATTGTGTGACCCTACATTTAAGCACCCCTTACTTCCTTGGATCCACACACACGCTGATAATGGTCCTACACAGTATTTATCTTTATGAAACTGAGTTAGTTCACTTAGCATAATGCTTTCCATTTCCTCCTATGTTAGGTAGTAATTTACAAAATTGTTGCTTCTGCATAATATTTCATTGTGTGTGTGAATATACCATAATTTCTCAGTTCAACTCAAGGCGGATCAGAGCTGCAGAAAAAAGGCCAAAACTATTGGTCATAAGAGAAAAATGGGACCAAGTTTAGAAGGCCTAGTCTACCGTATAAAAGGACTGCCCAAAACAGCCAGCAACACATAATATGAAGAGGATAAAACTGATGAATGGGATCTTCTAAAGATTAAATCTCTGTGCTCATCAAAACCTTTTTCCAACTGGGTGAAAAGAAAACCTAGTGACTGGGAACAAACATTGGCAATACCACCTCAGACAACGGTCTCATAATGAAAGTTTACAGAATCCTACAGGGCCTCCAAAATTAAAAAAAAAAAAAAACCAAACAAACAAACAAAACCCCCCAAAAAAACCCCCTAATAATCTATTTACAAAATGGGAAAAAGATATGGAAAGACTTTTCAGAGTATACATATGTTGTACACATACACCACCACATTTATATATTGACTTAAGAATGCAAATTTGCAAACTAACAAAATGTGTTATAATAAAATAATGTGATGTAATGAAGCTATTGTAAGGCATTGAGTTGTTTCTTAATTATGATGTAGTTTTAAAATGGAATTTCTAATGTTCTGTGCCTGTTTAGCAAAGGGAAGAAAACAGATTTGAGAATATTGTAATAGTAAGTAATCATGATAACATTCAAAAGACTATTTGGAAGCTATGCGAAAACCTTAACAGTAATGAACCCTAGGTTTTGTGATTACAGATAACATAGTTCCTTTTATTTTATTGCTTTCCAATGCTCCAGATTAATATTAAGTATGTTTTTGTTGTTATGTGCAGTCGAGTTGACTAGTAGTAAGCACAATAGACCTACACTTCCCCTCTTCCCCTACAAGCATGATGTTCTTCTCCAAGTGTAGTCGACCCAGTAAGTCGTGTTACTAGTCCAAATGCAGTGCCTCTTCAGCAGTTCTTGTCCAACAGGAGCTCCGTGTGATACGTCTCCTCCCATAAGGATTCATAGGTTTGGAAACTGAATGGAAGGTAGCTAGGAGTTGAAATCAACTCAAATGTAGAACAAACCAACGATGATAATAAATACTCACCAAGAAACTCATATTTTTAGTTAATATTTTGCAAAAGATGTTCTAAATTGCAAAGCAAATATGCAAAGGTAATCTGAAAAAGGGGCATATAACCAGGCTAAAATGTTTGCTGGAACATGGTCTCTTTTTCTTATCAGCTCCACGGTCAACACTCTTGGCACCAGTAGCCAGGAAATCAAAAAACGTATTGCGATGGGAAAGTCTGCGGTTAGGGACCTCTCCAAAATACTCAAGAGCAACAGTGTCTCTCTGGAGACTAAGGTC
>NW_006399874.1:4003355-4038790 GCF_000299155.1 Elephantulus edwardii
GCAGGGTTTAGGGCTGTTGTACATGAGTCGCAGACGACTCGATGGCACATAACAACAACTATCAAAATAGCTTTGATTTTAGTTTTTAGTAAAATCAATTTGCACATGTTGTTTTTCGGTAACGAGTTAGCTCTAACAGTACTCGCGTACACTTGAATGAAACCCTGCCCAATCCCTTGTCATCCTCACAATAGCTACTGTATAATATATACCCATTGCTTCAATCACTATATCAACTTCTCTCCTTGACAGTCTACCTCTGCTTCAGTTGTTGTTGTTAAGTACTGTTGAGTCGTGGGCAACTCACAGTCACCTATCTGATGAACGAAAGACCTGGACACTTATGTAGCTTTTGGCCTTTTTCCAGGTTCATAGGGTTTCCAGAGGCAAGCTATTTCGGAAGTGGATGTCACTCCTGCTTCCCAGCTTGTTTTAATTGGGGAGCTCCACCAAACACTGTCCACCATGGGTAACTATTATTACATTTGGCACATTATCAGTTATCTTTATAGTCTGTGTAACTATCCAAGAAGAGACTAGCGTGCTTCAGAATGACCAAATTCCTGACTTCCTTTATCCCACGAAGGAAGCCACTCAGTGAGGTTCCGTGCTGACCAATCAGGTAGCACAGTTTGCTGAATCGGCTTGCTACCTCCTGCAGCAGCTGGACTGTAGCTGCAGTACCCAAATTCTCCTACACCGAAGGACAGTCTTCCCTCTATCAGGGATGGTCTTCCTCTTCAAATGAGTGCACAGCTTCAGGACGCACATGGATCAGTGAGGGAGAAAGGACATACCTGCCTAGTCTGCCAAGTCAGCCGAATCAACCCTGGGTGACAGATGTCACAGCCAGATCTCCTTTCCCAGGCATGAAGTCCTTTTCTAGGAGCAGCCACCTCCTAACTACATGCCCAAAGCATACAAGATGAAGCTTACTGATAGTTTAAACCAAGTCTGTGAGGAATAGGTGGGCTTAATATTTTAATAAACAAACCTATGAAACAATTTAAATAAGCAAACCTAAGAAACAAGCCACACTTTGTTATGATCCACACAGTCAAACGCCTTTGCATAATCAATGAAACACAGATAGATAGTAGGCTGTTAGGGACCTCTCTAAAGTACTGAAGAGCAATGGTGCCTCTCTGGAGACTAAGGTGTGTCTGATACAGGCCATGGTCTTTGCAATCACTTGTTATGTGTCAGAGAGCTGGACAATGACTAGGGAGGATAGAAGGAGAATTGATGCCTTTGAGCTGTGGTGCTGGAGAAGAGTATTGAGAATACCATGGACTGCTTGGTAAACAAACAGATTCATCCTGGTAAGGGCTAAACCAGGCTGCTCCTTGGAGGCAAAGATTCTGGGGCTTTGTCTGACATACTTTGGACATTTTGTAAGGAAGGACAGGTCCTTGGAGAGGGATATCATGCTGGGGAGTGTAGAGGGATGGCGCAAGAGGGGAAGGCCCTCTATGAGGTGGATTGATTCAGTGACTTGGGTAATCAGGATGGGAGTGTCAGAGACAGTGAGATTGGCACAGGATAGAGCAGAGTTTAGGGCTGTTGTACATAGAGTCACTGTGTGTTGCAAGCAACTCGACGGCACATAACAACAACAACAACTAGAAACAAGCCAAAGAAGTTGCTATGGAGAAGATTCTGATCTATGGCAGCCCGCTATGTGACAGATGTATGAGTTTTCAGAAGTAGACAGCCATGTCCTTCTTCCTAAGGTTTCTGGAAATATTCTACCCATCAACTATTTGCTTATCAATTCAATTCAACATGTAAACTGAGCACCACGCAGGAATTTTAAGCAATTTAAAGGGAGTTTATTTAAGGATACATTACCTGTGAAGGAGAACAGTAAGGTATTAGTTCCTTCTAAAGTTTCTCTTGCAGAAAAGATAGAATAAAGTACTTAAACATATTTCTTTTTATGCAAAACACTCTAATTTCTTCAATTGTACTTACCATCCCAAGAAATACATCTCTACTAATTGGATAAGAGAATCCATATTCTAAATTCTTGTTATGTTTTTTATTTTATTATTTTTGTGTGAGTGTACCGTCAAATCAGATCTGACTTGTACGGGAGGAGATTGTCCCTCCTTCCCCGGCAGAGCATCTGGTGGATTTGAACCATGCGCCTCTGGGATTGTAGTTGCAGCTCCTTACCACTAGGCCACCAGAGCTCCCCTAAATTCTTGTTATGTTGTTGTTATGTGCTGTTGCATTGACTACAACAATGGAGATCCTATGAATAATGGCTTGACCTATCCTCGTCATCTCTGACACACCTGATCCTATTTCAATAGTCACAGTGTAAATCTACTTTAACCAAGGTCTTCCTTTCCTGTGTTGATCCTCTAATCTTACAGGCATGATGTCTTTCTAAGAATTGGTCTGTCCTGGCAACATGCTCCAAAAATGTGAGATGGAGTTTCAAAATACTTGCCTTAAAGGCCTAACTCAGTTTCACCCTCTCTAGGAAAGACTCATTTGTTCTCTTGGAAGTCCATGGTTCAACTCTTCTCCAACACCACAACTCAAAGGTATCAATTATTCTATTATCCTTAGTTATTCTTCATCTTTCAGATTCATAGGAAGAAACTGAGAAAACCATAGCCTGGATCAGGCACACCTTAATCTCTAGACTGACACTGTTGCTCTTTAGCACTCTGGAGAGGTCCCTGAAAGCAAGATTTTCCCAAAGCAACACATATTTTGATTTCCTGAGTGCTAGTGCCAAGGGTGTTGATTGTGGATCCAAGCAAGATGAAATTGTTAACCTCAAACTTTTCTCCATTTATCATGACATTGCCAATTGACTCAGTGGTAAGGATCTTTGTTTTCTTCATGTTGAGATGCACTCCATATTGAAGACTTCAGTCCTTGACCTTCTGCAGTAAACACTTCAAGTCCTCCTCAGTTTTGGTGAACAAAGCTGTGTCATCTGCATAATGCAGATTTTGATGAGTCTTCCTCCAATTCTGGTGCTACATTCTTTTTTATAAAGTGCAGCTTCGAACGATTCTGTTCAGAATGTAAATGGAAATCTGTAGAGAAAAGAAATGTCCCTGACACACTCCTTTCTTGATTTTGAACCAAGATCCCTTATTCTGTTTGTACAGTAGCTTCCTGGTCTAGCTATAGGTTTCATATAAGCACTATAAAGCATTGTGGGATTCCCATTTGTCTCAATGTTAGCCACAATTCGTTGTGATCCACAGAGGCAAATGCCTTTGTAAAGTCAATAAACACAAATAGACATTATTCTGGTATTTCCTGGTATCATCCAAGATCCATCTGATGCCCACAATGACATCCCTAATTATGCAATCCTAATCCTAAAATTCTTTTGGAAAAGTCTAGTTTTAGCCATAAGAAAAAAAACAGTCATTTCAGTATGTATGTTTTTTAATACCTACTTCTGTATCCCACTAAAAATAACATAACAAAGTCTTAAAACTAGGTGAATTATTTACATTCTGCCATTTAAAGAATGGTATTGTAAGAAAGGGCATTACAGTTAATACTACATAATCCTATAGTTGAAAATATAATTGGGTTAATTTGTTGTATTAGAGCTTCTCTACATTAAAAGATCACTCTTAGATATATGATTTACCTCTTCTCTCTGAACATGAGTATTACTTTCCAGTTTCTGAGGTGTATTTCTGTTTGTGTGTGCTATTGTGAGAATTGAAGGAAAGCCAATATGAGTAGCCACAAGGTGGCAATGTAACACTAAATTCTACTAAGTTCAAGTTTGACTTCTGTCAGCTGAAGAAAATGATAAACACAAATACACAGCATTTTATTAATCAAATAAATGATTGTTACTTTTAAAATAAGAGAGCTTTTGTAACACTGTTAGAAGACATAAAACTGTGGCAAAATATGGTCAGTATATTGCTTATTCTTTCCATAGTAAAATGTTTAATAAGCACATTCTATGTGCCAAAATGAAGTCTCGTATCTCACAGTGTTTATCACTATAGTTCAAAATTACTCTATTTTCTTTCCATGGAGAGATAGCTTACTTTGGGCAAAGGGAAAAGAAATAGTTCTTAGAGAACTGTTATTTCCTAAGATAAAACAAATACAAAGCTCAAAAGATCAAGAAGTCCTGTTTTTCTCAAAACTGAAGAGGAACATTATCAAACCATCAGGCCAGTAAATGAGAAATATGGTAAGGCTTTTTGAATAAGGGTTTGTGTTTACAAGCTTGAAGAAAATAGCCATAGTTTATTAGAGGGTTTTGTGGTGTGTTTTATTTTATTTTATTTTATTTTGTTTAATCTGGGGCACTTCTAGAAAATGGAAAACTGGCTGGTTTAACTATATCATAAGCATGATCCCTTTACCACCATTTTAGGTGAGTTTCAAGGTGTATTAATTTTGTATGCTGCCTGGTTTTGTAAATTCATTTCAACATTTTCCTCCCCTACAGCAGTATTCGTCTCTATTCTCCAAATGAAAGTGGAAAATACATTAGAAAGAGGAATAAATAAATAATTTTACAAAATTTTCATTTTAGTGTGTGTTTATGAAGCTAGACTCTGTAAGGAAGAATGTGGCCTCAGGATCAGAGAAGACTCATCAATAATCTGTGTTATGCAGATAACACAACCTTGCTTGCTGAAAGTGAGGAAGACTTGAAATATTTTTGTACAGAGTCTCAAATAAAATAACCTTCAAAATGGATTGCATTTAAATGTCAAGAAAGCAAAAATTTCTACTACTGGACCAAAAGGTAACATCATGATAGATGGAGATAAGACTGAAATTGTCAACAACTGCATTTCACTTAGATCCACAATCAACACCAGTGGCACCGTTGTTGTTAAGTGTCATCAAGTCGAAGATGACTCCTAGCAACCCTATGAATGAAAGACCTGAACATTTGTATAACTTTCATCATTTCTCCAAGTTCACAGAGTTTCCAGAGACAAGCTATTTTGTAAGTGAATGCCACTCCTGTTTTCAAATCTGTTTTAATTGAGGAGCTCCACAAAACACTGTCCACCATGGGTAACTATTATCACATTTGACACATCAGTGTCACAGTGTTTAGCATCACAGCAACCAAAAGTTATGCCTATACAGCAAATGGACAGACCAGTGCTATACCACTTAGAAGAATGTTAGACCAAAACCAATTAAAACCAGGCCTGAAATTAGCAGATTAAAATCACCCACCTTTGGCTTGATAGCATAACTTTCTATCCACTAGGCCAACAGAGCTCTCTATGTTGTTGTTAAGCCAGTGGCACTAGCAGTCAGGAAATCAAGAGATGTATTGAATTGATAAAGTCTGCAGTTAGAGATTTCTCCAAATTATTGAGGAACAATGATGTCAGCTTCAGGTTGATGGTGCATCTGATTCATGATCATTTCTTTCTGATCATTTGCTATACATCTAAAAGCTGGACAACAAATAAGGATGGCAAAAGAAGAATTGATGCCTTTGAACATCATTTGGTGTTGGAGAAGAGTAGTGAACATTCCATGGTCTGTCAAAAGAACAAATGAACATGTCTTGGAGAAATTGCAACCGGAGTGTTCCTTGAAGGCAAAGATGATAAAGTTTTGCCTTATGTATTTTAATAGAGGATGTTGCTAGGAGAGGCTATTCCTTGGAGAGGGACATAATACATGGAAAGACAGAGGATTGGGTGAAGGAGAAGACCCTCAACCAGATAGACTGACACAGTGATTGCATTAATGAGCTCTAGAGTGTCACGAAATATGAGGATGGCACAGGGTTCAAATCTGTTGTTCATAGGATTGCTATGGGTTGTACTCAACTAAATGGCAATTAATGATAGCAACAACAGTATATGATAATTATTTACAAGTATCTAACGAAACTAGATATTTCAGGTTGTTGTTGTTATTGTTGATTGTTGTTGTTATGTTATTGTTGTTGTTATGTGCCGTCGAGTCGCTTGTGACTCATAGTACAACAGCCCTAAACTCTGCTCTGTCCTGTGCCAATCACACTGTCTCTGACACTCCCATGCTGATTATACCAGTCACTGAATCAATCCACCTCACAGAGGGCCTTTCCCTCCTGCGCCTTCAAGCCTCAACCCTCCCAAGCATGATGTCCTTCTCCAAGGGCCAGTCTCTCCTCACAACATGTCCAAAGTATGTTAGACGGAGCCTCAGAATCCTTGCCTCCAAGGAGCCACCTGGTTTAACCCTTTCCAGGACGAATCTGTTTGTTTTCCTAGCGGTCCATGGTATTCTCAATACTCTTCTCCAACACCACAGCTCAAAGACATCAATTTTCCTATCCTCCTTGGTCATTGTCTAACTCTCTGATGCATAACAAGTGATTGCGAAGAGCATGGCCTGTATCAAACGCACCTTAGTCCCCAGAGAGACACCATTGCCCTTCAGTACTTTGGAGAGGTCCCTAACAGCAGGTTTTTCAACCTTCTTCTATAATCCTTAGTTAATGTCCAGCTCTTAGACGCACAGCAAGCAATTATGAAGATCATGGCCTGCATCAGGTGTACTTTAGTCTTCAGACTGACATCACTGCTCTTCAGTACTTTAGAGGGGTCCCTGACTGCTGATTTTCCTAATACAATTCATCTTCTGATTTTCTGACTGCTTGTGCCAGGAGTATTGACTGTGGAACCTAGCATGCTGATGCTGTTAACAATCTCAGTCTCTTCTCCTTCTATCATGAAGATGTCAGTTGGTCCAGTGGTGAGGATCCTTGTTTTCTTGATGTTGAGCTTCAATCCATATTGAAGACGACAGTCCTTAATTTTTTTTAAAGAAATGTCTCATGTCCTCCTCAGTTTCAGCAAGCAAGGTCATGTCATCTGTAAAGTGCGGATTGTTGATGAGTCTACCTCCAATTTTGATGCCACATTCCTCTTCATAAATTGTAACCTTGTGAATGATCTGTTCTGCATATAGGTAAGGAGATAGGATGCATATAGCATGGAGATAGGATTCATATAGATATGGAGAAGGCATGGAGATAGGATGAATCCCTGATACACACATTTCCTGACCATGATCCATGCAGTGTTTCTCTGCTCTGTTCTGACTACTGTTTCCTGGTCCAAGTACAGATCTCATATGAGTATAATTAAGTGTTCTGGTATTCCTATTCTTCTCATGGTTAGGCACAATTTGCGGTTACCCACACAGTCAAATTCCTTCGTATAGTCAATGAAACACATAAAGTCATTCCTCTGGTATCATCTGCTTTCAGCTATTATGTCCCTGGTACCAGGGTCACTTCTAAATCTAGCTTGCGCATTCGGTATTTGGATAATCTTCAGCGTGTTATTGTTTGGTAATTTCCATACTCTGTTAGGTTACCTATTTTTGGAATGAGAATAAATACAGGTCTCTTCCAATCAGTTGGCCAAGCGATTGTCCTCAAGATTTCTGGGCATAATCTGGTGGACATGTTTCTGTTTGCTGAAATATGTCAACTGGTATTACATCAATTCTTGGGGCATTATTTTTTGACAATTCCTTAAGAGCAGCTTGAACTTCCTCCTTAGTCACCGTTGCCTCTTGATCTTATGTTGTTTCATGAAATTCTTCTGTGTCAGACAATTCTTTTTGGTACAGTGACTCTGCCTTCAGCATCCTTAAGTATTGCAACTCGGGGCTTAAACTTGTTCTTCAGTTCCTTTAGCTTAAGAAATGTCTAATCATCTATATAAAAATTGAGATTGAATGTTGGTGAGTGACTTTAGATACTGTGACTATATAAGGTTTTTTAAAATAATTCTTGCCTTGGTTCAGCAAATGAAGTATATACTAGTTTTACTTTTAGTATATTTCAAATTGAGATAAAAATGACATATTTACCTAGAAGGAGGTAAGAAAATAATAAAATAAATAAGGAAATTGTCAATTTTACTAAGACTAAGACAAATTAAATTAATAGCTATTAATAATGCTTGGCTAGTAATTTGTAAAAAATGCAATAGAATACATAAACTTCAACATTATAGCCATTAATGAGATGAGACGGTCTAGTTTATCCACTTCAGTATGAGAATAAAAAATAGAGTAAAATGATGTTGCATTCACAGTTAAAAAGACAATTTTAAGTTCTATACTGCAGCATTGAGTTCTATACTAAAGTACAGTGTGATAGAATTCATACACAAAACGAAAGAATGCCTGTTAATATGACTATTATTCAAGTATACACTCTAACAGCTTAAAGGATCTCTTGTGGCCTAGTGGCAGGAAGCTGTGCTGCAATACCAAAGGCATGTGTTTCAAGTCCACCAGCTGCTCTGAGGGGGAAGGATGGGCAATCTCCTCTGTGCAATTAACTGCCTCTGAAAACCTGATAAAGGGTGTCAGCTTTGGGACAATTTCATCTCTATTGTATGCAATAACAAATAAAGCTAGTGCTAAAAAAGAGGAAACTGAGGATTTTTATCAAATTTTTTAGTTTTAACCTGACCAAACATACAGTCAAATATGTTAATGATAATTAGTGATTGCAATGCAAAAGTTGGAAACAGTAAAGAAGGAATGGTAGTTGCAAAGTGAGTACTTCGCAGCACAAATGAAGCAGGAAATAGAATGATCCAAGTTTGTATGTTCAATGATTTATTGATCACTAATGGCTTTTTCAAAAGCCACAAACAGTGACTTTATACATGGGACCTCACCAAAATGACTGCACAGTAATAAGAATGACTACATCTATGGTTGGATTCGGGAAAGTGGGATTTGTTGTGTTGGCTGAGGGTTGCATGTGGACTGATAATTTATTACTTTATTCACAATTGTGTGAGCTAACTGGATTTTCTGGATTTTGGTAACAATGAGCTGTGGAAGCCTCTTGTTTAGTAAGCGCAGACCTAGTGAGAGGACCTTGCATTTAAAAGGCGATGGAGCCCTTAGGCTCAGTGGCCCTCTGGCCTAGTGTTAATTGTGTTTGGGACTAACATTCTTCTAAGTATTCCAGTATAACATTCTTCTAACTAGTCCAGCACTGATATGTCAATTTGTTGTAAGGAGATAGCTTGGGATTGCTTTGATGCTGACCACTGTGCCACTGGTGAGTCAAATGCCATAACAGTTACCCATGGTGGACAGTGTTTGGTGGAGCTCCCAAAATAAGACAGTCTTGGAAGCACGCTTGGCATCCACTTCCTAAACACGTCTCTGGAAACTCTATGAACTTAGAGAAAAGACAATAGTTATAGAACAGGGTTCAAGTCTTTTGTTCATAGGGTTGCTATGAGTCGTGTTTGACTTGACAGTCCATAACAACAACTCAGCTATGGAAGAAATAGTTGGAAAACCTCAATATCAACATTCAAAATTACATCAGGTGCAGACTGTGGAGCAGACCATCAATTACTCCTGTGAAAAGTCAACTAAAGCTGAAAAAAATGAAAACATACCCATGAGAACCAGAATATGATCTTGAGATTATCCCACCTGAACTTAAAAATCCTTTTAAGAACAGGTTTTAAGCTTTGAACACTAGTAATAGAAGACCAGATGAGTTGTGAGATAAGAGAACAGATATTTAGAAAGAAGAAAATAATTAAAAAGACAGAAGAGAAAGAAAAGACCAAAATGGATGTCAGAAGGGACTGAAAGTTGCACTGGAGTGTCAACAAGTCAAACCAAAAAGAAGAGAGGCTGAAATAAAAGAGAACAGAAGATATTAAAGGGAAGCTCTGGAAGCCAAAGTAAACTACTAAAGTGACAAGTTCAGAAACCTAGAATTGGAGAATAAAAAAATAATTGTTCAGCATTTCTCGAAGAACTAAAAAATTCAAGCCTTGAGTTGCAATACTTATGAATACTGTGGGCAAAATAACAAATGATCCAGGGAACATCAAAAGAAGATGGAGGGAATACATAGTTACTGTACCAAAAAGAACTGTTGTTGTTGTTAGGTGCCATCGAGTCAACTACAACTCATAGTGATGCTATGAACAAAAGATCTGAACCCTGTTCTATCCTGTGCCATCCTCATACTTCCTTACATAGAAGTGCCCATTGCAGCTGTCACTACATCAACCTACCTGGCTGAGGATCTTTCTTTCCCTGACCCTCCACCTCCCCAGCATCATGTCCTTCTCCAAGGAATGGCCCCTCCTAATAACATGCCCAAAGTACGTAAAGTGAAGCCTCATCATTCCTGCCTCCACATG
Organism: Elephantulus edwardii; assembly: GCF_000299155.1. Lineage (NCBI taxonomy): Eukaryota > Metazoa > Chordata > Mammalia > Macroscelidea > Macroscelididae > Elephantulus > Elephantulus edwardii. The sequence goes on from NW_006399874.1 coordinate 4,013,534, forward strand.
TCACTCCAGCTGCACATCTCCAAGACATATCTGTTTGTTCTCTTGGCAATTCATGTGATGTTCAGCCCACTTCTCCAATACCACAGCTTAAACATTTAATTCTTTTCCTGTCATACTTAGTCACTGGCCAGCTCTCAGATGCTTAGCAAGGGACTGGAAAGAATATGGCCTGAATCAGATGCACCTTAGTCCTGAGTAATTTAGAGGGGTCCCTAACTGCATATTTCCCAGTGCAATGTGTCTCCTGACACACTGTGTATTTCCTGATTGCGCATACCAAGGGTTTTAATTATGGATCTAAGAAAGTTGAAGCTGTTGACAGTTCCAATCTCCTCTCTATTCATCACGATGATACGTACCATCCAGTGGTAAGAATCTTTGTTTTCTTGACTTTGAAATGCAATCCATATTAAAGACTGTATTCTTTGGTCTTCTGCAGCAAGTGCTTCAGGTTTTCCTTACTTCCAACAAGAAAGGTATTAGCCAACACTTAAATATTTCAGGAAGTACCACATGATCAAGAGCCAGTGATAATGAAGGATGAAATTAAAGTTGCACTAAAGGCATTGGCAGAAAATAAAAACTCAAGAATAGATGAGATGCCAACTGAAATATGTCAAGTGACAGATGTAGCCCTGGACATGCTCACCAACCTATGCCAGGAAATTGGGAGGATAACTGTCTGTTGACAGACTGGAAGAGATCAGTGTTTGTTCCTGTTTCCAAGAAAGATTATAAAAAATAATGTGAAAATTATTAAACAATAAAATATCATATACAAACAAAATACTGCTGAGAACCACTAAAAAAATGGCAAGTACAGTACATACAAATAACAGCCAGACATTCAAGCTGGATTTAGAAAAGGCTATTGCAGCAGGGATATCATTCCCAATGTCAGATGGAACCTGGATGAAAGGAAGAAGTACCAGCATATCTGGTTCATAGTTCATAATACTCTGCATTATGTTAGGCTCATAGTTCATAATACTTTGTATTATCTTGAGTATACAAAGGTGTTTGACTGTGTGGGTTATCACAAAGTACTGTTAACATTGAGAAATAATGAGAATTCTAGAAAACTTGATTGTGCTCATGTGTAACCTATACCTAGACCAAGACACAGCAAGGGAACATTACATGATTTAAAATTAGAAAAGTTGTTGGTCAATGTTGTATCCTTTTTTACATATCTATCTAATTATATGCTGAGCAAATTATTTGCTAAACTGGGCTCTATGAAGAAAAATATTTTATCAGGATTGGAGGAAAACTTCATATAAACTTCATTATGCAGATGACACAATCTTTCTTGTTGAAAGTGAGGAGGATTTGAAGCATTAACCACATAAACTCTGTGGCCTTCAATATAAATTGCATATTAGTGTTAAGAAGATAGAGATCCTGGTTACTGAACCAATAGGCAACATCATGATAGACAGAAAGGATTGAGACTGTCAATGACTTCATCTTATTTGGATGTACAATAAATAATCTTGGCACCAGCAGTCAGGAGATCTTTAGACATACTGTTCTTGAAAATACATGGTCAGGGACTTCTCCAAATTATTGAGGAGTAATGATGTCAATTTCAGAACTAAGGTGCATTTGATTCAAGTCATGGTCTTTTCAGTCACTTGCTATGCATCTGAAAGATGGACAATGAATAAGGATGACAGAGGAATAATAATTGATATCTTTGAACTGTGGTGCTAGAGAAGAGTAGTGAGGATCCCATGCACAAAGAGTAGTGAGGATCCCATGCACAGCCAAAATAATAAACAAATATGTCTTGGAGAATGTGCAGCCAGAGTGCTCCTTGGAAGCAAAGATGATGACGTTTTATCTCATCCTTTGTACATGTTGCCAGGAGAGGTTATTTCTTGGAGAAAGACAAAGTGCTTGAGAAGGCAGAGGGGCAGCGAAGGAAAAGAAGACCTCCAACAAGATGGATTGACATGGTGACTGTGGCAATGGGTTTGAGCGTATCAGATTATGGAAATGGCATGGCATAGGACAAAGGGCAGATCAATTCTTCATAGCACCGCTATCAGTCATACTCAACTCAATGGCACCTAACAACAACAGTAGTTGAAAAGGAACTCTGGTGATCTAATGGGTAAGTTGTGGTATCAATACAAAGGAAGGTGGTTTTAATCCACCAGTACCTCCAAGGAAGAAAGAGGGTTAATCTCCTCCTGTATAATTACAGTCTCTGATAATGCATTGGACGGTCAGCTAAAAGTTGGTTCCAACTTGATAGGAAAGAGTTTGTCATTGGAGTAGCTAAAAGATTAGTATTTACCTAGAGCCAACTTATAAAACATGTCTAGTGATTTATTTCTGAAACACTGCAGTATTGAACAGCAATTGAAATAGTTCTACACTTAGTGCCATGAACCAGAATTCTGAACACCAACAACTATCATGCATATACTTTACATATGATTAAATCTGACAGAATTAATGGGAAGTGTGTAATCATGTATGTACATTTCAGTAATGAAGAATCTCTGATGAAGTTCACTGATGGCAAGTTATACATCCTGCCTCATATTAATATTATTAGTATGATGCAAAGGAAAAATCAAAGCTTCATTTTCTTTTGCTATATTCTTTAATTTCTGAAAAATATATAAAAACTAAGTAACAGTGTTAAGAGATTGAGAAAATAAGCACTTGTCCCCACAATTGAGAGACTTTAATATTAATTGATGGATATTTTAAAAGACTTATTCATAATGGTATAAAAAGTTCATCATTGAATAAGCAATAATACGGAAACAGTTAAAAAAATACATAACATAGACTACTATGAAACAATTATTTTCAAAGTTTATGGAGAAATTATAACAATAACATGAAAATTAAAGGAGTGAAGCATATAGCTCTGTGTGTGTATGTGTGTAATAGTTTGCCTCCAGAAACCCTATGAACTGGAGAGAGGATGAGAGACACACAAGTGTTGAGGACTCTCCTTCATAGGGTCGCTGTGAGTCGCCTGTGACTCGACGGCACTTAACAACAACTCTGTGTGTGTGTGTGTGTGTGTGTGTGTGTGTGTGTGTGTGTAAAATTCATTTTTTGTTGTGTTTTTGTGTGTATCATAGAGTTAGAATCAACCCATAGCTGACCTCTGGCAGCTTTTGGGAGGCAGTTAATCACACAGGAGGAGACTGCCCATCCTTCTCCAGCAGAGCAGCTGGTGAACTCAAACTGGGTGCCTTCGGGATTGCAACACAGCTTCCTGCCACTAGACTTCCACATCTCCCTAATTCATATAACTGATACACTCCACCAATATTTTTTAATTTTTTTTCAATGTTCTATAAGAAGTATGACTTATTGCTATGTTTCAATACCAAAAGCAGGTGGTTCAAATCCACCAACTACTCTGTGGGAAAAGAATGGGCAATCTCCTCCTGTGCTATTAATGATTATGAAAAACCCACAAAGGGTCAGCTATGGGTTGGTTCTGACTCGATGATACACAACAACAACCCAATAGTAAGTATAGGTAATTCATATAATTAGGACAAATGTGCCTTATTACTTAATGTAAACTACTGTTAGTACAGTGTCACCACATGAATGTTGGCCTACTTTAGGTGCTCATTCTTGGGTTCAAGTCCAATTCCATAGACAATACTACTCAGAACCTTCTACTTTTTCCTGGTCATGAGAGGTTTTTGCTGTCATCACTTCACCTTTTCATTAACAACCCATTCTCTCTAATATATTAGTACATAATTATTGATGATGAACACACAATATTCACTTAAGAGTTCTGAGCTAGGGCCTGACATCCGAACACACACGTGTGACAAATGGCTCGGGTCCTTCTGGAAACATCTCAGGTGCCACTCTGCCTTGTTCTAGTTACTACAATGGCTCCTCCCTTCAGGTACAGTGTTTCTCTTAATAAACCCACCAGAGTATCAGGATTGTCTGAAGTTCTTGCTTAATAGGCAGATTTCTTTGTTATACTCCAAAATATTCTTTTTTTCTCCTTCTAGACAAGAGATTTAAAACATGGTTTGGGGTAAACAGTCACTCTTTGGAAGCAGGAAGAAGAAGGTGAGTTAGTGAAAAATATAGCAGTTCAGGAGAAAGGAAGTTCAATGTCACAAATCGGTATGGAAAGAATTTCTTCAAACACACCACAGTGTTGAATGCTACAGACTATTTTTTTTTAAAATGACATCTGAAAAAATCCATTGGATTTGTGCCATTTAAAAATGTCTATTTAGTCATTTCAATAGAGTGACAGGAAAGAGAAGGGTTCAGAATGATTTCAATGAAAATGGTGAACAGACCACCTGACACTTCCTATGTTCGTTTCAAGAAATAAACTTTTTTTTTAACCTGTTCTTCCATTTATTAACTGTCCAATTTTAATGATTCCACTTGACCTCTATGGTCCCTCCACTAAAAAACAAAAAACAAAAAACGTCTAACAGCATCTATTTACAGACTTGTTGAATATTCGAAAAAGCTGATTGTGGAAATTGCCTATCATAGCATTTGGCACACAGAGAACATTCAAATAATGCTGACTTTAAAAAGAATATGGTGAACATATAAAGGAAAACAGAAGAGCTGTGGGATGAAATAAAGAAGAAACTGGAAAGGTATACAAATGAAAAGTATAGGAAAAAATCAAGACAGGTCATTTGGAAGCTAATTTAACAGAAGTAAAAGATGATGCAAAACACAGAGTAGAAACTTAACAAACTAAGTGAATTTACAGAGGTAGGGGGATAGGTTTGAGATGAAAGCAGAAACAGGGAATGAATATGAAGATTAATAAGATGAACTCTCTTTGGAAGTAGGGTGAAGGGAGGTGATAGTTGCAGACATTAAAAAAAAAAGCAGAGACAAAATATTGCAGAGACATAAAAACAGTAATAAAAATACTGATGCTTCTGAGACAAACAAACATCCCATCTTTTCAGGATCCTAGTAATTGAGTTCATTTATGGAGGGTCCAGGAGAGAACAGATTGTCTCATTTCTATTTCCCTAGTTTATGCTTCTGTCTAAGACCTTCCCTGTTCTCACATATGATGAGATTCATGGTGATGGAGGAATCACGAAAAACAGAGAGAGCAAATCAACAAACAGAATAGCAAGAAAATATCAAAGTCAAGGTCACCACCATTTATTTCTTCCTAAGAACACACTAATAACACATTTGAGTACCAGAACTCTCAGTGCATTTGCCCAGGAACATATGGGATGGACTTAGCATTTAGTGCTTCTTGTTTCTAGAATCTCCCTAAGTAGTATGTAATAGTTCCCAGTTGCAAAATTTATGTTTCTGGGATGTCTATATAGTATTGTGAAAATTAAAAGCTTAAAAAAACAAACAAAATAGAAAAATATGCAAAATATAAAAGTTTGGGTAAAAAAAGTTAATATTGATATCAATAGTCACAAATGGGTACTCTAAATAAACGTGAAAACAGTTACTGAACAAAAATCAAGCCAGTAAATTGCATGTTAGTTTCAGGAAGGCAGGAACTCAATTTTTCTTTACCATGTATCAGAGCACTTAGGATATGAAAACCTATCTTGCAAGTCTTTTTTTAGAAAAAAATTACCAAAAAACAGGGTAAATTATCCAGACTCAAGCACACTGCAAATGAACAAGGCAGCACCAGAGAGGGAAGGTAATTTCAGATTTGTTTTACATAAGGTCACTTAGAATCGTAGTTGACTTGACAGTATCTAATGACAACACAGAGAGACTCATAATGTCAAGTGGTGGGTGCAGTTATGACTATGGTATACAAGAAATGAACCTGATAAAACTATGTTCAAGATACCATACTAAATAGTAAGGATACAAGATTAAGTGAGACATTTCATTGGATCATTATCTATTTTATTTTTTTGTTAAAGCTTCTCTTCTGGAAAGAGGTTTTCCAAAAGATAAAAGATGCCTGGAAATTCTTTCTTTATGTGCTGAGTAACTATTAATCCTAACTGCAGCTGATTGCACCTTAATTAGATCAATCACAAACTCCTTCACCAGAATTTGGAAGAGGCACAAAGACAGATCCATCCTTTCCTGAGATGAAATGTGTAGCATATGAGCTACAACAGGCATTTTCTTGTTCCCATGAGTAATGCGAAGTAGAAATCTGATCTACAGTAAAAGCAAAAATGCAGCAGAATTGAATCAGAGAAACACCACCTGAATTCTTGACAGCTTTTCAGTCCTTTCTGAGGTCCAGCTTCATTCCCTTCCCCACTTTGTTTTTGGTTAGCTTTTATTTTTCACATCAAAACAAGAATTGTTATAATCTGGGATATGGAAAGTGGTACATTTTTGTAAAGGAGGTACAGATATTTTTAAGACCTAACATTCTCCAAATTAATACACAAGCCTAAAGTAATGATACTTAATTAAGACAAAAAACAAAAATTAGAAAGTAGAGAGTAGATAAATAATCTTGAAGCTCAAAGTAGAATATTTCCTTATGATCTCCTGATTGAAAAAAAATAATGGTTAGAAAGTAGCTTCAACACTGGTTGTAGCATTTCAAAGTTAAATAAAAAACAAAATCAAACAACTCAACAACATTAAAAGATGAAAACAGTAATTCTAAAGGTCTCAACTGTCATTGCCAACGAGTCAGAACTGGCTCATATCTGACCCTCCCTTGGATTTCTTGGACCCTCAATTGCATCAGAGGAAGTTGCCCACCATTCTCTGGGGGACAGTGGGGCATCAGGGAGTCACAACCTTTGGGTTAGCAGTCCAACTGCTGATGGACCGCAAAAGCAGAGCTCTTATGATATTACATAATTTTAACTCTTTGAAACCTTCAAATTAAACTAAATCCAAGGTGCCTTGTTGTTGCTGTTGTTAAGTGCCGTCGAATCGGAGATGACTCATAGCAACCCTATGAAAGAAAGACTGGACTACCTTATACCTATCATAATTGCTAAAGACTTCTAACACTGATGCTATTAGACATCTTTGTGAAAGATAAAAATCAATCCCTTACTTGACAAATGGAGGTTCCTTCCCTTTTATTTCTGTATTGTTTCATTTTCTACTTAAGATCTAAATCTTTCTATTGTTTTAAATGAATGATGCAGTAAAATAGAGACTGTATCCCAAAAAGAAGGGATGGACTTTGACTTTTTAAAATTTTTTTAACTAACACTGCATTGTGCTTGTTGTAACAATGAGTCAGACCTACGTGAAGGCACTTACAACAAGAAGCGAGGATACAGAATCAACTTTAATAAAATGGTGATTCATTTTATAAAACATAATGCATGAGAATTATTGTATGAAATACTTTACAAATGAAGAATAGTGTGAAAGACAATGAATACAAACTTTGTAAGTAGACCAATATAATTTTTTTAAAAGGGGGAAAATAAAACAAAATAATAACAAACAAAATCTGCTTTCTTAAAAATCACTATATAGAAAACATGATGTTAAACATAAAGTGTTTCCTAAGGTACCTATGATTTCTCAATACTAACCTTAATTCAATTTTCATCTTTTGTCATACACTTATTTACACACACTCATTGATTCTCAAGTGTGATTTCATGTCTCTGATCATTCTTATAATGTGAAATATTGGTCTCTGCTGGGCAATGAAACAAAAAAAAGACAGAACAAGTATTTGGTGTTTCTAGGAGTCTCTGATAATTGCCCAAGGCACTTTTTTTTTGCTAAGCACCAGGGATAAGACTGAGTGTAATGAGTGGTCAAAATTGCAGGTAAGTTTATTAGAGCCTCAGAGCATAGAAAATTAGACCTGGTTTCTAAAGGTGTAGACTGGAAGTATTACAAAGTTCTTGGAAGCTGTATACCCAGCAAAGATTGGAAAAAAAATATGCTTTGGCAAGTGACAGCTTAAAATAGCGTCACAAATATCGTTCTTCAGCCTGGCAAAGACAGACTCTAACAGTTTCCCACTTTTCCAAGAAGAGCTGAGAGAATGCTTGGATCAGTGGACATGCAAATGTAGAACCTTAACCAGGATAGTAGATGAAACATCAGTTATAGACTATGGTTGAGGTATTTTCTTTTTTTAAAAATTTTGTTCATTCCATAATTTATTTAGAGCAAACATCTCTTTTTTTTTTTCTTTTTTAAAATTTTAGTTTAAAGAACATTTACAGACTTTGGGTTTCCATTAATTCATTGTTACACACTTTCCTCCCTGCCCACCCCAACCACCAATTAGCTTTTCTCTTTGAAAAGTAAGTAAGTAAATAGATAAATAAATAAATAAATCTTTCATTTTTTTACAATTCCCCCCTCCCCCAGTTCACTCCACTATGCAGCTTTCATTCTGGACTCTTGTCATGACAATAATACCTAATCATATATGCCTCCTAAACAGTTCTCTCCCTCATCTGTTTCCATGCAGTATATATTATTTATCCCCTATTAGTTTCCCCCAACCCTGATGACAGTTCTGTTTTACAACAGTGGCACTATGCAATATTTGTCCTTTCATGACTAAGATATTTCACTCTGCATAATGTCCTCCAGAGTCACCTATTTTTTACAATATTTCATGCATTCCTTGATTTCTAATGTAGCATAGTATTCCATTGTGTGAAAATACCACAGTTTCTCTATCCATTCGTTTTTTAATGGGCACTTGGGTTGTTTCCAGCTCTTTGCTTTTATGAAAAAGGCCGCAATCAACATGGGTGAGCATATATCTGCTTGGGTGGCAGTCATGGTTTCTTTGGGATATATTCCCAGTAGTGGAATTGCTGGGTCAAATGGTATTTCTATTTGCAACTTTTTAAGAAAGTGCCATACAGGCTTCCATAGTGGTTGCACCATTTTATACTCCCAACAGTCTAAGGGTTCCAGCTTCTCCACAACCTCGCTAGCCTTTATTGTTTGCTGTTCTGTTAAATTTTGCTATTCTTACTGGGGTGAGACGATATATGATAATTGTTTTGATTTGTAACTCTCTTAGAACTAGGGATTTTGAACATTTCTTCATGTGTTTGTTCACCATCTGAATGTTTTCTTTGGTGAAGTGTCTGTTCAAATCCTGTGCCCATTTTTCAAGTGGGTCATTTATCTTGTTGTGGTGCTCAAGTACTGAGGTATTTTCACAAGTGAGAAGTCTGAGGTTAGAGAAGAACATTTGCATGGAGACAATAGACTACTAAGGATGTCATGAGTCCAGGTGAATCCCCTACTCCACCAACTCCAGGATCATACTCATCACCCTTTCAATCTCAGCTCACTCATATTGTTTTTATGTGCTGTCAAGTTGCCTGAAACTCATAGTGACACTTCGTACAGCATCGCTGAAGCCTGCCCTATGCCAAGTAGTCTCACTGACTCCAACATGCCCACCTCCATTACCCCAGTTATTAAATCATTCCACCTCAACTGGGGACTTCCTCTCCTGCACTGTTCCTCCACCCTTCTGAGTATCATTTCCTGTTTTAAGGACCGAACCCTCTCGGACATGTGTCCAAATTATGTGTGGTGAAGCTTCAAAACCCTTGCTTCCAAAGAGAAACGGCTTCACCCTTTCCAAGACACACCTATTTATTCTCTTGACAGTCTATGGTATGTTCAATTCTCCAGAACCACAAGTCAAAGGCACCAATTATTCTTCTGTCATCCTTAGTCACTGTTCAACTCTCTGATGCATAGCAAGTATTTGCAAAGACCATGGCCTGGATCAGGTGCACCTTAGTTTCTAGACTGGCATCGTTGCTTCTCAGCACTCTTGAGAGTTCCTGAAAGCAGATTTTCTTAGTATAATTTGTCTTTTGATTTCCTGACTGCAGGTGCCAAAAATGTTGATTGTGGAACTGAGCAAGTGGAAATTTTTAACAATCTTAATCACTTCTTCATCCATCGTGTTTTCAATTGTCCCAGTGGTGAGAATCTTCTTTTTCTTGATATTGAGCGTCAATCCACACTGAAGACTACAATCCTTGACATTCTGTAGCACGCGCTCCAGGTCCTCCTCAGTTTCAGCAAGCCAGGCTGTGTCATCTGCATAACATTGATTGTTAATGAGTCTCCCTCCTATCTTGATGCCACATTCCTCCTCATAAAGCCCAGCCTCCCATGTGATCTGTTCCACCCGCAAATTGAAAAGGTATGGTTGCAAGACACAATCCTGACACATTCTTTTTCTGATTTTGAACCGTGCAGTGTGTCCTTGATTTGTTCTAAGGACGACAGCTCATTTACTAGACAGGAGAAAGAAGGTAAGAAGGAACTTTACATACTGTGTTTTAAAGGAAAACGGACTAGAATAACTCACACACGTATTCAGTCATTTATTATGACTAGACATAAAGTTAAAGGCATTAACTAGACATTTTCATTTATTTATATACATTCAGCATAATATTATATACATTATAAAGTCTTTCCAAAACTTCATTTTATAAGTATAATAAGGCCCATGAAGATGGCATCGATTCAGTCACTGCTTTGCTTTGTTATAAATATATCACTGTGAGTCAGAAGCAATTCAATGGCAGCTAACTACCACCCCACTCCTGTCCAGTCAAAATGGATCAACTTCCACTGTAAATGTTATTCACTAAGGACCTTGAAGTGAGAACAACTTGAAAGAAGGGAGAAGACTAAATACATGAGCTCAATGAGGTTTTTTTCTGCCATTGTCAAGTTCAAGGAAGTGAAGTCAAAGAAATGAGATTAAAAACAATGTGAGTACAATTGCAGTTAAATATATAGGAGATGAGTTAAGTGAGGAGCAAATAAAAGAAATCTGGAAACCATGATAAAATAAATGGATCAAGATTTTGTGGGTCTGTATCTTAGAAAACCTTGGAGGTAAATGGTTGCTGTAGTAACATGGTTCAAGATTATTATGTGGTCCTCAAAGTATACACGCTCTCTATAATTTCAGAGGAAAATGAGGGATATTTTTGTTGATTATAAGGTATAATTCTCTTGAGATTTATTGCTGCCCAAACCTAAGTGGCTCGGTTTGCAAAATAATGGTCTGCTTTCCATGAAATGTACTGAAGGACAATCTAGAGGTTGTTGGAGGAACTCTGTTCTTATTAAATCTACTGGGCTTTGATGGCCTCTAATGTTTCATCCAATCCTAAGGCTTTCTACAAATATGTGTTGAATTTAGCTTGCTCAATCACATATAATTCTGTCATAATGTTCTAAACATAGCCAAAGTGAAAACAAAATATTGAGGGTTTCAGCAATTGTAATTTGGGACAGCACCATTACTGTGCTTGATGCATTTCTTCACGTTGGAAACATTAAGAAGCAAATTCTAGCAAGGAACAGTATCTTCTTGGGATAAACATGAAGCATGTAAATCCTCTCAAAAGCAGACAATTAAGATACTTACTGCTAACAGTGATGAAAAAGGTATGTAAAACATAATTTTAGATAAATATACTTGCTGAATTTTGGTTCTGCAGCAAGTCTGACAAACACATCTAGGCTTACACTGATATCTTCTATATAATTTAGGTTTCTTTTTAAAAAAATAACTTTCATATTTTTGGGTCCCTAAAATCCAATGTCACCTTTGGCTAATAGTAAAAAATATACAACCAGGTAGGATATTCAGTGTGATTTCTCCCACAGGCTACATAATTTTCAGAGGATAAAAAAAGTCATATGGATTAAAAAAAAATACATCAAGTATTAGACATTACAGAACCAGAAACAGAAATCAAGAAATCAAAAGTCTTGCTGAATTAGGAAAATATCCTGTTAAGGACCTCTCCAAAGTGCAAGTGATGGTATTTTCAGTTGCTTCCTATGCAACTGAAAGTTGGACAGTAAATAAAAGTGATATAAGAAGAATCCATGATTTTGGATTATGCTGTTGGAGAAGAGTAATGACTATCCTACAGTCTTCCAAAAGAATAAAAAAAGGTCTGTCTTGTAGTCGTCAGAACAGAGCAAGGAAAATTGGGAAGGGTCTATGCCAGGGATATGTCCTGTCTCATACCTTTTCAACCTGTATGCAGAACAGATTATCCGGGAGGCTGGACTCTATGAGAAAAATGTGGTGTCAGGTTTGGTGGAAGATCTATCAACAACCTGCATTAAGCAGATAACACAACCCTGCTTGCTGAAACTGAGGAGGACACGAAGCGCTTGCTGCAGAGGGTCAAGGACCGTAGCCTTCAATATGGATTGAGGCTCAGTGCCAAAAAGACAAAGATTCTCACCACTGGACCAATTGGCAGCATCAGGATGGATTGTGAAGAGATTGAGATTATTCACAGCTTTAGTTTGCTTGGCTTTACAGTCCACACTCTTGGCACCAGTAACCAGGAAATTAAAAGTCTTGTTGCCATGGGAAAGTCTGCTGTTAAGGACCTCTCCAAAGTACTGAAGAGCATTGGTGTCACTCCGGACACTAAAGTGCACCTGGCACAGGCCATGGTCTTTGCAATCACTTGTTATGTGTCAAAGAGTTGGACAATGACTGGGGAGGATAAAAAGAGAATTGGTGCCTTTGAGCTGTGGTGCTGGAGAAGAGTATTGAGGGTAACATGAACTGCTAAGAAAACAAACAGATTCATCCTAGAGAGGGTTAAACCAGGCTGCCCCTTGGAGGCAAGGATCCTGGGGCTTCGTCTGATATACTTTGAACATGTTGTAAGGAGGGGCCTGTCCTTAGAGAGGGACATCATGCTTGGGAGGGTGGAGGGACGGCACAGGAGGGGAAGATCCTCTCTGAAGTGGGTTGATTCAGTGACTGGGGTAATCGGGATGGGTGCATCAGAGACAGTGCGATTGGCACAGGATAGAGCAGCATTTAGGGCTGTTGTACATAGGTTCGCTGTGAGTCGCAAGCGACTTGATGGCACATAACAACAACAGACAACTTGCAGGAAATGCAATCAGAGTGCAAAGATGGTAAAATATCTTTGCACACATTTTGGTCATATTATCAGGAGGGATCAGTCTTTGGAAAAAGAAAACATGTTGGGGAAGATGGAGGGATGACAGAAGAAGAGAGGAAGACCTTCAACAAGACGGATTGACATAAAGACTAACTGAATTGAGCAAGATGGAGGCTGTAAGAATGACTCAGGATAGGGCAAGGTTCAGATGTATTGTTCATTGTGTCACTATGAGTTGGAGTCAATTTGAGGAGAACTAACAACAACAGGACTAGACTGATATGATAAAAATCTTTGGGCAATAATATATTTTTTTTCCATTTTCACAACTGCACACCAGCTATTGTTTGTTTCTCTAATTCCAATGGATATATTCCTGTGGTGCTCTATGTCCATTTCCTTCAAAAACTCTTCCCTGTACCTTTGTATTTTTGATAACTGAGTACTAATGTCTGCAGTCTGTTCTCCAAGTTCTTCTTAGATGGGTGCTGCTATGTTTGATCAAAGTTCTGTTAGTGGGAAGAGGCAAAACTATTTCTCCCTCCTTCTGTGGTGTCTCCAGTAGAGCTTACATTTCTTCTCTGCTGATCACAAATGGCCTCACTATGGCTTCAGTTCCCACTTACAGATTCTGGAATCAAGTATAGTTGCTTTCTTTGTCCATTCAGTGTAGGTGCCTCACGGCTAGTATAATAAATGGTTATCCCAGTTACTTCTAATTTCCAAGACTGCTTTCTTAAGAGTTATCCAGGCTCCATTTAAAAGACATTTATTCTCAGAGATGTTAAAGTATTTGAGAGTCTGTGCTCCTCATCCATTGTAGACATCTAGGTTGCTCAGGCCTAATGCAGGTCCTGTGCATGTCTGGTTTGCTTCACCGCCCCATGTTTAGTTTTAGAGTTCTCTCAACATCTGTATAATCAGTTTCCCAAATTAAAGTCTTTCCCTACCTTCTATTAATTATATTAGACTTGAACGATCCAGCATTCTCTCCAAATGGCTACTTCGGAATTGTGTTCTATCTCAAACTTGATGAATTCATACCTGGAGAATTGATAGTAAGGAACTTTAAAGACAATATTGTACATCCTCTTTTAAGTACTGAAATCCTATCCTTATACTAGTTTAGTTCCTCAGAAAATCCTCTTTCTGGATTCCATTATCTCACACTCCTATGAAAGTCATCTTGGTCAATTACACTATAAGGTTATTCTCTTAATATTTATTAATAGCCATTATAAAAGTATTTTAAAGAAAAATTTCCACATTTACCTTAAAAATTCTTAACGGAGACATTATGAATTAATTATGCTGTATTGCATCCTGTAGTAATTAAGCTGAAACTGAAAGAGGGTAGAGAGGACTGAATGGGTTGACTGCTCTGAACTTTCAGAGAGAGTTCAGTGAAGTTAACTTTTGTGAAAATTTGAACCACAAATCCCAACACTGCTGGCCCTACCTTTTGCTCTCTCTTCCCTGTTTCCATTCTCTTATTATTTCTTATCCATAAATGCTGGTCTTCTTCATTGCCCAGACTGAAAAAATTTTAGGTAATAGAAGGGTTCTAGATGAAAGTTCTTTTTTCTTAAGCTGAAGCAGAAAAATTCCTAGAGAAGATAATCTTTATTGCCTCAACTTGAGTAAAAGTCTCAGCCCTGAACTAGTTACAGAAACCACTGTTTCTGTCACTAGGAGTTCCTATGCTGAGGCAATGCACCCACGATTATATCTACGTGGAGTGTGTTATGTATGTGGACCCGTTCACCAGTAAAACATTGATAGGAGTGAAGAAATAATTTCCTAGAGTAAGGGAGATATTTCTTAGCAAATCAAATAATATCCCCTACACTCATGCTTTTTTTTTTTATTTCTTTTTTTTATAGAGTTCATCTTTTTTATTTATTTTATTTCATTATTTTTTTGTGTGTACCATCAAGTCAGATCTGACTGGTACAGGAGGAGATTGTTCCTCCTTCTCCAGCAGAGCATCTGGTGGATTTGAACTGTGCACCTCTGAACCGTGCAGCTTCTTGCCACTAGGCCACCAGAGTTCACCTAAACTCATTCTTGTAGGAGTCATTCGATATAGTTCACTTGAAGTTCAAAGTTAAAGAAAAGGATTCACTCTTTAATTCATTCTTTTTAGAAAAACATAAAACTATTTTTAATTCTTTTTATTTTATATTGAGTTGCATACAAAATTTCTGTACTCTGTGTTTTGATTATATACATTGTGTTTCATACATTCCTGTATTCACATTGTGTTTCATATGATCATTCCAATACATTGTGCTTTATAATAATCACCAATGAGCCATGCACACCAGCACCCCACCATTTCAGGTCCCCATTTCATCTTTCCCAATTCCTTCATCTCCCTTTCCTCTGCCCACTATTTGACCTCATGATTTCTCCCCCTCACCCTCAGCCCCCTCCTTCTTCCTCTCCCTTCTTTGAATCTTTGTATACATATTTTAAACGTTCTATTTTCAAAATAATGGTCTTATGAAGCATTTGTCCTTATGAGACTGTTAGCTCACTTAACATCATGCTCTCTAGCCTCTCTCATGTTACACTGTATTTTTCTAAATCATTGCTCCTGAGTGCTGCATAATATTTAATGTGTGAATGTACTATAATTTGTTTACCCATTCTTTGTTGATGGTTATTTTGACTCTTTCCATTTTCTTGCTATTGTGAATAATGCTGCTATGAACATTGTTATAAAAATATCCTTTGTACCCCAAGTCGTTTTTTTTCTTGGAGTATATCCCAAGCTGTGGAATAACTGCGTCCTATGGAATTTTTATATTCAGCTTTGAGAAAACACTAAACTGCCTTGCAGAGTGAATGCTGTTGTGCACCTTCAAATGAGAGCCAACCCATAGCTGACCCTCTAGTGGGTTTTCAGAGGCAGTTAATCAAATGGGAGGAGATGCCCCATCTTTCTTTTGTGGAGCAAACTACATGCTTTTAGGATTGCAGTACAGCTTCTTACCCCTAGGCTACTAGAGCTCCCTTATCATTTAATTGTTCTGGGTGCCAACTATTCATCACCTGAAAATAGAACAGAAACATATGTGCTTGCATAGAATCAACTTTCTTCGGATTAGGAGACAAGAAAACATACATAGCTCACTGAGACTCTTTTATGAGACTATTATTAAGAAAATAATACACAAAAGTAACAAGGTAAAAATAATTGGCTGGAGAAGGCAAGATGCTCTGTGTATTTAAAAAGCAGTAAAGAGGCCAGTGCAACTGAATAGAGGAATTTAACAAAACATACTTGACAATAAAATAAATGCACACAGTACATTTAACCATGTCAATATCATTAATGTATTTGTTTAGAGTCTCAATCACTATTTTTTGCAATAATAGAATAGGAAGTCACCATTGCACATTGCATTCTCTTTCATATTATAAAATGCTATCTGAAAAAATGCAGTGATTTGAGTACATAATCTACAACATATTAGGAAGCATGTAAAGAACCAAAGTTCTTATAAAATTATTAATAAACATCTTAATGTTATGTTTATGCTTTTGTGTCAATTAAAATATGCTTATTTAAACAAATCTCTCCTCTAATCTAGATTATTTCATGAGATTTTTGTTTTATTATACTTGACATCTGTAAGACCATTGCATTTCTTAAGAGAAATACATCTGTTCTTGCTCAATACTTTAGGATAATATCTAATCTTGTATCAATTATTCACCTCATCTCACTTGTCCCAGTAGATTTATATTAAAGTTGGTGAGAAAGCTAACAAATATGCACACACCTTTGTAGTATATTGTCATAATTTAGAAATTTTACAGAGTTGGAACAGTCCCAGGCTGTATATTTCACTAAAGAAACAGAAATCAAAAACTTTACACAAAATGGAACACAACGTAGTAGAGACATGTATGCATTTAGTTATTTTTATTAATACAAAATTGGTCCAGTTGTATTCAGCTCTAAACTACACTTTTTAACTTTTGAGATGAATATACCTACCACAATTTTAATGAATTTTATAGATTTCAATTTTATGTCATTAAAGTTTTATTTTAGCCATATTTTTGGCTCCTTTCACCTCCTTCTCATTATAAACATCACATAAAATCAGACAAAGCCTGATGGAACAGTTTTGGTGGTTTTATTTTGGTTTTAGCTGTTTTGATTTTGGATAAAGCATGTTCCTTCTTAGAGTCCCAATTTTCTCATTTGGAAAGAAAGAAATTTAATTTACTCCCTTCAAGCTCTAAGATTTAAAGGCTAAGAAACTAGTCTTTAAAGAGAGTTTAAAAAATGAAGAGAGTTATTGTTCTCTTACTTAGATATTAAATAAAAAGTATTTAAGAGTCTTGCAAAAAGTTTTAATAAAGTTGTCTTGTAAGTACTGATATTTATATCCATGAAATATTTTCTCAGATATTTCTAGCACAGTCTTTCACATCATGGGCCGGTCTTTTATAAACATCTGTTGATTCTAGGCACATGAAGAGACAAACATGTTTACTGTATTATAAATTTAGTGTTTTTCAGAACATACATTTCTGAGAGAAACATGGATCTAAGCACACCGGATCACCAAGAGTTAAATTAAATTCAAAGCAACTAGTTTGTTAGATTTGATAGTCCACGCATATTAGGCCATTTTGTATTAGTAATTATTTGTTAACTCAATTTCTAATGTTTATTAGGAATGCAAGTTTTAAAATCAACTATTTTAATTGTTATAGGATTGTTGTTAGATGTTGTTAGTCATTTCTGATTCATACAACTCTACATACAATAGAAAGAAAACTCTGCCCTGACCTGGCACATTTCTTAACATCACTGCTTTAGCCCAGTGTGCCAGGAAATGGGTCAATTAATCTCATCTCATTGAGGGTTTTCATCTTTATAATGGCCATCTACTTTACCAAGCATGATGTCTTTCACCAGGAACTGGCTCCTTTTTAGAACATGCCCAAAGTATGCAAGATAAAGGTTGACCATCTTTCCATCCAAGGGGCATTCTGGTTGTACTTCTTCCAAGAAAGATTTGTTGTTTTGACAGTCCATGGTGTTTTGACTATTTGACAGCCTAGTTGGATTGATAGAGTAACTAGGGAAATGGTAGTTGATGTGTCAGAATCAGTGAAACTGGCTCAGGACAGGGCAGGCTTCAGAGCTGCTGTGTATAGGGTTGCTATGGGTTGCAGGTGACTTGATGGCACATGACAACAACAATGGTGGTAAGAAGCTGCACTGTAATCTCAAGGATATGTGGTTCAAATTCACCAGCTGCTCAACAGAAGTAAAGGCAATCTTCTGTGCAATTTACTACCTCTGAAAACCATCTGGAAGGTCAGCTATGATATTGGTTCTGACTCAACACCACGCAACAACAACAGTACCCAGACATTATTTTTCTTCCAGTCTTTAATGTCCATTGTCCAATATACACATGCATATTAGGCAATTGGAAATACCATGATTCAATCAGATGCATCTTAATTTTCGAAGTGACAGCTCTGCTGTTTCCTAATAAAATATTGTTTTCTTTTTTGTTACTATTTCCATGAGTATTGCTTATGGATACAATTAAAATGGAATCCTTGACAGCTTCAGTCTTTATTCATTATGTGTTGCTTATTGCTTCAGTTCTAAGAATTTTAATTTTCTTTTTTTTTAATTTTAATTTTCTTTATGTTGAGTTACAATGCACACTAAAGGTTGTAGTATTTGATACTCATCAGTAAGTGCTTCGAGTCTTCTTTGCTTTCAGTAAGTAAAGGTGTGTCATTTACAAAAAGCAAGTTGTTTATGAGTCTTCCTTCAAACCTGTTGTCATATTCTTCAAATATTTCAGTTTCTCAGATAATTTGCTTAACAGACAAAATAAATAAATATGGTGAAAGGATACAACCCTGACACACACTATTCCTGATTTTACTCTATGCAACATCATCTCTTCTGTTCAATCATCAGCTTCCTGATCAACATGCAAGTTCTCCATGAGCCCAGTTCTCACTCTTTACAATGCTATCCACAATTTGCTATGACCCAGACAGTTGGAAAATTTTCACACAGTCTATACAACACAACTAAACAACTCTTTTACATTCTCTGCTTTTAGCACAAATCTATCTGATGTCAGCAATGGTATTTCTCATAATATATCATTCTCTGAATTTAACTTGAAATTCAAGTCATTCACTATGGCTGCACTGGTCCAATATTCCATCCACTTTTAAAATCTTCAATGGGATTATCTCCCTGTAACATTTCTTCCATCTTCTTTTGCTGCTTCCTGTATCATTCATTATTCTCCCCACAGCATTTTTCAGTGCTGTTGCAACTCCAACTTGAATTATTCTTTCAGGTTTTGCAGATGAAAAAACACTGAATGTCTCTTCTCTTTTTGATGGTCTAACTCCAAATATTTGCCCATTCCATTCTAATCCTTTGCTTTGTCCTTTTGAGATGTTCTTGGAAATCTTTTTGGTAAACTCTCTTGCTTCATATTTTTCTATTTATATGAACTCTTCCACTTTCTAAACTATGTTATGTACTCACCTCTATCATTAATTTTTGGTTAATTCTTTCCTGTCTCCTTCATGACCTTATGTTATCCTTGATGTTTTACCAGAACTTGTCCAGGCTTTCGTCACTGCTGTTTAATGTATCAAATCATTTCCTGAGATAGGATAAACTCAAGGTTCTATTTTGGCACCAGTGGATGCATTTTCATACGCTTGAGCTTGCATATGAGTAACTTATTGTCTTTTGCACAGCTGGATCCTGGCCTTGCTCTAACTGATGATATTGATCTTCTTTATTGTCTGCCTCAATGGATACAGTCTGATTCCTGTGTATCCCATATGATGAGGCCCATGTGTATAGTGCTGCTTGAATTTTCTTTTAAAAATATTATTGCAAAGAATATATCATTGGTCATACAAAGTTTTACTAGAATATTTCTGGCCTTGTACTCATAATGAAGGCCATATTTTTAAACACATAATAATTTATTCATTCTTTTCTTATATCTACATTAAAATCACCAGTGGTTATCAGTGCATCTTGACTGCATGATTGATTAAGATAGAATAAATTACAGAAATTCTCAATTTTTCCATATTGGTGAGAGAGTAAACTTGAGTATATTCATAAACAGTTATTCTTTCATAAGTATGGACAACATTCATCCTATCACTGGTAGGGTTGTATTTCAGGATAGATTTCATAATAATCTTTTTGCCTATTAATGTGACACCATTCCTTTTCACAACAGAGTTAACCATATAATTGTATGATCCAAAATGTTCAATACCAGCCCATTTCAGCTCACTAATGCACTAATGCTTAGGATATCAACTTTTATCCATCCTTCTTCTTTTCAGTAACATCCAGTTTTCCTAGATATGTTGATTGTTGTTATGTGTCATCGAATCACTTGTGACTCATTGTGACCCTATGTAAAACAGCCCCAAACCCTGTTTTATCCTGTGCCAATCTTATTATCTCTGACAAACCCATCCTCATTATCCCAGTCACTGAATCAATCCATCTCATCAAGGGTCTTCATCTCTTGTGCTGTCCCTCCACCCTTCTAAGCATGACGTCTCTCTCCAAGGACTGGTCCTTCCTTGCAACATGTCCAAAGTATATCAGACAAAGCTTCAATTTACAGATCCTTTCAACTGTGCCACATTATAAGATGAAAGTCTATCAGCAATCAGAAGTCCTGAGAGTTTTATTCCATCCATATCAGCAAGGCAAAGTCTTTGAGGAAATAGCTGTTCTCGTGCCATATGTTCAATGCCATCCAACCTGAGGGTCTCGTCTTCAAGCACTGTATCAGATAACGTTCCACTGATAGTCATAAAGTTTATACTGATCAATTAGTCTGGATGTGGACTGTGCTACTACCCCATTTAAACAAGTCTTCCATAAGTATCCCTGATAAGATATGAAATACAAGTGGTAATGTTGTCAGCCTCACAGCAACATACAAAGCTACTTGATGTTGTTGGTACATCAGATGAGTCTACCACAACTTACAGTGACCCCAAGAACAGCAGACCAAAACCTTGCCCTATCCTGCACCCCCTTGATCTCCACAACGCTCCAACACACTGTTGCAGTCACTGTGTCAATCTGTTCCATTGTCTGTCAGTCTCTCTTTCACTAACCTTGCATTTTGGCAACATGATGTCTTTTTTTCCAAGGACTGGAGCCTCCTGACAGCTTGCCCAAAGTATATGAGACAAAGTTTCACCATCATCTCCTTTACTGAGCACCCTACTTGCACTTCTTCAAAGACAAACATGGTTTTTGGATGTTCACAAGATGGTCAGTACTTCTTGCCAACACCACAATTCAAAGACATTGATTCTTCCATTCAAAGGTATTTGTGTGGATAATAACAAATAATAGATATCATTGAGTAAAATGGGGAGCCCACAAAACTAATTATGCCTATGTAAAACCTAGATACAGACCAAGAAACAGTTGTCTGAACAGAACAAGAAAACACTGCTTGGTTTAAAATTGGGGGGTTGCGGGAGAGAAGGGAGTGGGGGTGGTATGCATCAGGGTTCTATTCCTTCTCTACATCTTTCTTTTTTTTTTTCAATGTAATTTTATTTTTATTTTTCCCCTACTAGTTTATTTACAAAATTCAAATACAAATTTGAACAAATTCTTTCCATTTCACTCACTCCCTCACCTATCATATCGTACACCCAATAATTAATTCCCCCATCTCCCTGCACATCCATATCCCTCTGATTCCAGCCTCTCCCACCCACCTGGATCCTTATACTCATTCTACAAAAATGGTTTTATACACTATTTATCCTTATGGGACTGAGTTAGTTCACTCAACATAATGCGCTCCAGTTCCTCCCAAGTTAGGTAATAATTTACAAAGTTATTGCTCCTGTGTGCTGCATAATATTCCACTGTGTGAATGTACCATAATTTCTCAATCCATTGGTTTGTGTTTGGACATTTGGGCTGTTTCCTTGTTCTTGCAATGGTGAATAATGCTGCTATAAACATTGTTCTACAAATCTCAGTTTGTGCCTCCGTTCTCATATTCTCAGGGTATATTCCAAGTAGTAGAATAGCAGAGTCATATTGAATATCTATGTTCAGCTTTTTGAGGACGTGCCAAACTGCCTTCCAGAACGGTGCACCATTTTACAATCCCATCGACAATGTATAAGAGTTTCTTTCTCGCCACATCCTCTCCAACATCCACTTGCTGCCCTGTTAAACTTTGCCACTCTTACTGGAGTGAGATAGTACCTCATTGTGATTTTGATTTGCATCTCTCCACATCTTTCAGTCTGTGTGTTTAGCAATAATTAAAAAATATGGACTATATAAAGAGGAATGTGCAGCCAGGATTAAAGAAAGGCAAGCCACTATAGTACAACAACATGATAGAATTAGTTACAATTATCTGAGCATATGAAATAGGACAGCTCTATAAAATATTTAAAATAGAAAATGTAATAATTTCTCATGAGATAAAACTTAATCTGTGCTAATAACACTATTACAGATATGGTGTTACTAAAGGATTTTGAAGTCATTTAAAAATGAAAATTAAAGAGAGCTCTGGTGGCCTACTGGCATGAAACTGAACTGCAATCCCAGAGGTGTGTGGTTCAAATCCACCAGATGCTTTGCTGGAGAAGGAGGTGCATCTCCTCCTTTACCAGTCAGATCCAATTTGACAGTACACACATGCAAAATAATAATGATAAAAATTAGAATTAATATATAAAAAAAGGAAAACATAAAACTCAATTCGCAAAATCTGCTCTGTACTGTTTTATTTGTTCGGGGCAAGCAGTATATAAATGTCCCACCATATACAGTGTTACTTAGGTAGATAATATGTTAATGTAACAAAGTTTGGCTTGTCTGTCTGTTTGTTCTCTCTGTGTTGTGGTGGTGGTGGTGGTAGTGTGAGGGTGTGTGTGTGTGTATGTGTGTGTGTGTGTGTGTGTGAAAGAGAGAGGAAAAGCAAGACAGGGAATGGTAAATGGCTGTTAAGTCAAAAGGATAAACATGTTCTTTTTAAATGATTTTTTGCCAATTTTCAATTGTGATTTTAATGAAAATTACTAAAAGTTTGAGTTTTCATTCATTCACTGTTGCACATTTTTCTCCTTCCTCTTCCTTTCCCCCTTTCTTCAGTATATTATATAATGTACCTCTTTTTTCCAGATTATTGTCATATATATAATGCCTAATCATACATTCTTTTCCTACAGTCCTTCCCCTCATATGTTCCAGTACAGTGTTAATGATCTGTCCACACATTTCTTGTTCTTCCCCTCACACTGTGTCAGTCTGATTTTGTAAGTGGTGTTATGCAGTGTTTGTCTTTTTGTGACTGAGATATTTCATTCAGTATAATGTCTTCCAAGCTCACCCTTGTTGTGTAGTATTTTATAAGGTTTTTTCAGTGCTGCATAATATTCCATTGCCTACTATGACTTTTTTTT
This sequence comes from Elephantulus edwardii, assembly GCF_000299155.1. Classification (NCBI taxonomy): domain Eukaryota; kingdom Metazoa; phylum Chordata; class Mammalia; order Macroscelidea; family Macroscelididae; genus Elephantulus; species Elephantulus edwardii. The sequence continues at coordinate 4,036,927 of NW_006399874.1, forward strand.
TTCATCAATGTATTTGTTTATGGGCAGTTGCACTACTTCCACCTCTTCATTAATGTGAATCACAGAGCAATAAATATGGAATGTATAAAAATGTAAGCATCAAGGCTCTGGTTTCTTTAGGGTATATTCCCTGTAGTGGGCTAACTTTGTCAAATAGCATTAGATTTCTAACTTTTTGAGAAAGTGAAAGTCTGCCTTCCATTGTGGTTGCTTCATTTTACACTCCCAGCAGTAGTGAATAAGAATTCCAAGCTCTCCACAATCTTGCCAGCATTTGTTTTGAACCTCACTTGTTGTTTTAGGGGTTAGATGATATCTCATATTTGTTTATTTGATCTCTCTGACAAGAGATTTTGAACATTTTATTTATGTTTATTGGCCATCTCAGTTTCTTCTTTCTATGTATATCTTGTGCCCATTTTGTGATTGAGTTGTTTATTTTTTTCATGTTGAAGTGATAGAGCACTCTATAAGTTTTATGTATGAATCCCTTATCAGATATATCCATGCCAATTTTTTCCCCCAGCCTGTGGGTTTGTTTTTTTTGTAGTTTTTTGGTTAGTTTTGTTTTTGTTTTTACCCTGATGGAGGAGTTATTTAATGTGCTTAGGGATTTGAGGTTTAGGTCTCATTCAACTCTTTTGTTCTCTCCTGGCTGTAAGTTTTTATTATACTTGAAAGTCTGTCCATACTGCAGGTAAGGGCTTCTAGAGTTGTTCCTCGTTTTTCTCTGATTAATTTTACAGTCTTCAGTTTTACTCCTAGGTCCCTGATCCACCTTAAGTTGAATATTGTGTACGGTATGAAGTATGAATCTTGTTTAAATTTTCTGCAGATGCTTTAGCAATTTTTCTGGCACCAATGAGGCTAATGAGGCTGTTTATTTCCCACTTAATGGATTTTGTCTCCTTGTCAAAATAAGTTGACCACAGGTAGATGTGTTGATTTCTGGGTTATCAATTCTATTCCATTGATCTAGAACAACGCTGTACCAGTACCATGCTGTCTTGATTACTATGGCTGTGTAATAGGATTTGAGATTAAGGAATGTAATGCCTTCTACCTTGTTTCTTTGGGGGTTGGCTTTGTTGGGTTTGTTTGTTTGTTTTCAGTGCAACTTTGCTTATTTGGAGTCTCTGCATTCTAGATAAAATTGGAAATTGTATTTTTCAATCTTATTGAAAAATGGCATTGATATCTGTATTGGAATTGCATTGAACTTATGACCGCTTTTGGTAGAATTAACATTTTCATGATATTGAGTCTATCTACCTTTGGGCATTCCTTCATTTCCTCCTTCTCCCTTTTTTAAAATTGGTTTGTTTACTAAGTTTATATCCATTGTGTTTCACACTATTCTTCATTCACTTGTGTTTCATATACTCATTATCATGCATTATGTTTTACAAAATGAATCACCATTGGATCTTATTTAGCATTACCCTGTCTTTTTGTCCAGATGCTTCCCATTTGCTTCTTTATCTCCCTCCATCCATCAAACTGTGTAGCTCTATGGTCCTTCATTTATTTAAGTCTCTTTTATTTATTGCTGCAATGTTTTGTAATTTTCCTTGTATGGCCTTATGTGTTGTATAATATTTTAGAAGTTAAAAACAAAACAATGAAGAAATTTCATCTTGGTGATCCAAGTAGCATACTACTATAACTATCAAATAATATTGTTATCACAAAGTCTTGGTGCATGTTTTAATAGCTGCGCTTCAATGTAAAGATAGTGAAGGTATAGTCAAGTGTTAGAAAGCTGGTGCCAATTTACAATTTGTTGTTGTTGTTATGTGCTGTCGAGTCATTTGCGACTCATAGCGACTCTATGCATAACAGCCCTAAACCCTGCTCTATCCTG
>NW_006399874.1:4040520-4059426 GCF_000299155.1 Elephantulus edwardii
TGAATTCTTCCTTGTGCTTTGGCTTCTCTACGCTCCAGTGCAATCTTCAGAGTTTCTTCTGACATCCATTTTGGTCTTTTCTTCCTCTTCTAATTTTTAAAAATTGATGAGACTATTTGCCATTTTGTTATTGAATAATTGTTTTGTGTTTTGATATTGTATGTAATATTAAAAAAGCACTTCAAATGAGAACCCTAACTTACTCAAACCCAATTAATTGCCATTGAGTCAGTTCTGACTGATAGCAACCTTCTAGGACAAATTAGAACTGTCCATAGTGTTTCCATTGCTGTAAATATTGATGGAGTAAATCTTTATTGAAACAGATTGTTCCACCTTTATGCTGTTGAGGAGCTTGGTGGGTCCAAATATCCACTTTTTAGTTGGTAGTCAAATGCATTATTCACTACCCCACTAGGGGTTCTTCAAACAAGAATGCAACCATTTGTTTCACTATTATTTTTTAAAATAGCATCAACAACTCCACAAAGTAATAATACGAATTTTATTTTGTAAGTCTATGACTACACTGAAATACATGGAAGAAGTAAAAGAGATAGTAAAAAACCTAGTCATTTTTGTAGATCCAAATTACATCATTATGCACAGCAATTCACAAGGGTATTCTCAGTAGAAATATTTCTAATTTTAGATAAGAAAAGCTAACCAGAGACAAAAAGAACCAACATGATTTATACTAGCTTTTCACCAATATAGTAGAAGGCATATAGATTTCATTGTGCTTTTATAAATTATATCCCTGCCAAATACAGCAAATTAAGGCCACAGAATCTCTTGTTCTCATTAAGTCTGTTACACAGATGTAAAATTATTATTGTTCTGAAACAATACTAATGGGGGTGAGGTGGGTGGGAGAGAATTATTGAATTAATCTGAAAAGGAAGACTGCTTTACTTCATAATGCTTATTTTTCTAAAACATGAGTTTTTGTTCTTTTTGCTTCAAAAGCTGAAATTTGCTGTCTTGGGACTTTGCCTTCCTCAAAACTCTCACCTTTATTTGTTGCAGCAATAGACAAAATAATTTCCTCCCTTGTATACTGGCCATGTACGCTCACCTCTTAAATCTCTGCATTTGCTCCCTTCCTCAATTAGGTCACATCCTAGCTTTCATCCCCTTCAATGACCTACAGAGCTCCCTTCTCCTTGCACATAGCTAAGCTAGCTTCATATGCTGTGTCTGGAATATCAATTGTATTATTTCAATTTCATCTAGAGATTTATATTTCACAATACAATCCATCCATACTGTGCTGATAGGGATAGGGCTTTATAAATTCTTTAAACCGATCTAAACTTGAGAATGTGCATGATCAGGGAAAATGTCAGCCATTTTTACCAGAAACTGCCATAGAATGATCAAAGAATACTTTCAAACATCACCTTTGTCAAGCCACTTACACAATCTTCCTGTATTATAGTAATGACTCTGAGTTTCTAGGTTACACATTTATTATTATTACAGAATTCAGCCAATACGAATACTTAGTTCTGGAGGACTTAATCACAAAATGCATAGACAGAATACTGAGTCCATCACAATTTAAAATATTTTCTATGAAAATAAAAAGAAAATGTACATGGATAATTCATAGACTATGTTTCTAACTGGAACAGTTTGTGTGATCAAAATCCATAGATAAAAAAAAATGTAAACCGCAACCATGTGATCTTTCATCTATAGGGAATGTACAACTATTTTAAAATAAATTTTAAAAGAAATGACAGACTTCCAACTATATAATTATTTGATTAATTTGCTTGCATTCAAAATCTTTGTTAAACATATAATTGCAGAAGTGGTAGGGTCCTAGGAAATTCAAATGTTCATTCATAGAACTCCTGTAAAACTATTAAATGCATTCTCAGATTAGTCTTTAAAAATATAAAAAAAAACCCAGATATTTTGGAGAGAAACATGGGTACAACTGCAGGTTTTCAAGTACCACAAACATACTTGCTTTTCACTTTTTTTGTACTCTAGTAAGCCTAAGCACCTCTCTAGATGAATTCATCTCTGAAAGTACCACGTTTAGTCTTTTTTTTCTCTCTTTTTTAAATTAAATTTTATTAATTTTAATGAACATTTACAGGGATTTTGGGTTTCCATTCATTCATTGTTGCACTATTTTCTCTACCTTCCTCCCCAGTTTATTTCTTTTTTTTTTCCACTTGAAAGTCTGTTTTAATTGTCCCATTGCCACAGTGCTTGTCAAAGCCAGTTCTGATCAATCTCCTTTGTCAGTGTATCCTTTGCCATTACCTATCACTCCTCCCTGAGAGAGACTTCACCTGATTCATAAGGAAAAGGGGATGGGTATTCTCTTAGCTACTTCCTGCTGAAAAGAGACGCTGTGGGTTTCAGGGTGAATGTCTTCTCTCACTACTCTAAAGGGTCCCTTTGGCAATAGAAAACATATAGACTATTATGGAGATTGATTTTGGAATTTAGATGCACTGTTATCAATTGTGCTTAGCTGTACATGTTCATATCCTTGAAGATGCATCATGGAAGTGTTGCAGCCTCAAAGACACAAATTTAACAAGTTAAAAGTACATGAGTCAAAAATTAAAAAGCAATAATATTCCGAGTAGAGGCTCTAATAGGACGTTTGGTCTTTTGTTGTGTTTCAGATTGAGCTGTTCGCTGTTCCTTTCTGCACTCCTCACAAGCCTGCTTTCCTGAGAAAACACCTGGGAAAGACTCTGAAGAAAATGATTTCCAAGTTTTTTTTTAATGGTTTAAGGCTTACTTCCAGGGAAATATTCTGCAAGATTGTAAAAAAAAAGAAAAGGAAAAAGAAAGAGAGAGAGAGAGAGAATGCAACATATGCAAATCTGGAGCCACACAAATCTTTGTAATGAAAGCATCTACTTAATTTTGAATTTAGCTTAAGGGTAAAATGTAAATGTGAAATATTAAATTCATAAAGATACAATTATGTATCAAATGCTTATGTCTAGACATTGTTGTTGTTAAGTGCCATTGAGCTGCCTGCAACTCACAGTGAGGCTATGTGCAAAAGCTCTGAACCTTGCTCCATCCTGAGCCAGTCTCACTGACTCAGACACACCTAATCCCATTGCCCAGTTTCCATGAGTTAATTTCTGTGTATGGCTTGAGAAGTGAATCATGCTTCTGTTTTTGCATGTGGATGTCCAATTTTGCCAGCATCATTTGTTAAAGATTGTTGTTCCCCAGTTAAATAGGTTTTGTTCCTTTGTCAAGTTATTGGTTTACTGTAGGTAAATGAGTTTATTTCTGGGTTCTCGATTCTAATCCTCTGATCTATGTGTCTGTCATACAATTATCAGTCAAGATTAATGCCTAGCAAAGAACAAAGCCTTCTAGAAGGTGTCCCATAATTTGTAATTCCTATGAGGAAGACAGAAAAAGTCTCTCATACATGCCTGATTGCCACCCTTTAAACACCTGTTAGAATTAAAACACCTGTTAGACTCAAGTGGTATGCTTCGTTACATATTGTGTTACTAACGAAAGATCAGTGAGTGGCTCAAATCCACCAGAATGATTCCAGAAAGATTTACAGCCTTGGAAACCAGATAGAGAGTCATCATGTGTTTAACTGATTTGACTACAAAGGGTTGGGCTATCTTTTAGATTCAGACATAAAAAGAAGTTCATGTTCCAAGTTCAAAGAGAAACGACTGAGTAAAAGCCTTGATTCTGGCATGCAGTCTTGACTGATTGATAGAGAGCTGAAAATAAAATGGATTGGGGAGGATGAGGAAAACTAACTGTCCCTAACCCATGCTATGCATTCATTGTAGCCTCACAAGAATGCACGGCAGGTATTATTAAATATCCAAAATCCAACGTTCATAAAGCATGAAGTATATAAAAGTTTTATAATTATGTTCAAGGCTATAAAACCCAATACACAAATCCAAACATTTTTTACTTCACAAAGTTACTGATTTTAAACCATCATCCTAAATTCCTAATTCTAGACATTAAGACACTATCTGTATAATCAGAGAAAAACACCATAGTATTGTTGACTAGAAGAAATGGCTGGGCTCTGTTCTCCTGAACCTATTTTTTTTTAATATCCATATATATTTTGTCTAGAGAACAAGAAGGGTGTTAAAAGACAGGGAAAGACAAATTTCATAAATAGCATGTATTTAAGGAAATGGGATTATTCAGACTGATATTTATTTGCATAATATTTTCTTTATTCTCTAATTAGCTTTCTCAGTTTCAATTTAAAGGTTTTGGGATAGCATTTTGTAAATTATGACAAACTTTTTTTTTTAAAAAAGGAAATTAGTTCAAGTGAAAAAGATATTTGTTTAAAAAGACATAATTTAAAAACAAATAAAAATCCTCAAACAGCAGGTTAAAGCAAAACAATGTGCCCCTTAAGTATGAAGCATGATGCAGAGTTAAGTGGCATAGACACTAAAGTGAGGAATGGTCAGAAGCCCAAATCATGGCTGTCCTTTGTGACAAATATACACAAACTTTGAATACATCAGAAACTCAGTTTCTACAACTGACTGATCTCAACTCCAGTCAGTCCTTCCTCCCTTCCTCTCTCTGCACCTCATTTTTTTCTCCTTCCTTCCTTCCTTCCTTTCTTCCTTCCTTCCTTCCTTCCTTCCTTCCTTCGTTAAATTGACTATAAAACTGTAAGTATAAATTTTGTGAAACTAAGGCACAAAGTGCCAAGCCACCAACCACTCTATGTGAGAAACATGGGCACTTTCCTCCAGTATAACTTACAACTTGTGAAAACCACCATGAGAGTCAACTATGACTCAGTTCTGACTGTATAGCACATAACAACATAAACAGTAATAATGTAGTTACTACAAAGGCCATTACTTAATCTATGTGTATACCAAATGAATTCTTTCTGTTCAAATTGTTTTATTTTTTTCATTATTTGAAATACTTAATGCAGTTACAGGGAGTTCTGGTGGCCTAGTGACAAGAAGCTGTGCTGCAATCCCGAAGACAAAGAGTTTGAGACCACCAGCTGCTTTGCAGGAGAAGGATGGGCAATGATGTCCTCTGTTGTGATTAACTGCCTCTGAAAACCCTCTGGGGGGTCAGGCATGGATCAGACCCGACTTAACCGCATACAACAACAACAATAACAATGCAATTACAAAAAGGAAGGGATAGATCAAGGGGGAGAGAGGGAGGAAGATGAAGAGAGACACCTAGACACTTAACAATGGTAGAGAAGGAAAGAATTTACTTGTTACAGTTTGTTAATTTTCTAAGGTCCATTGGAACCAATGTAAAGGTGGAAAATACAAAACCCAAGTGACACAAAGAATCCAGGGGTCTTCCCATGTCGTGGGGTTGCTACAGGTGTATGCTCATATTTGGGCACATTTGGGAAATAAAATTCTGTTCCCTATTCAAATGTCATTCAGTTATTTACAATTCGATGTGAAGGTTTCATATTTATCATCATGAAGTATAAAGCCAAATGTCCCCTTTTCAGGAGCACCAAAGATTAACAGATTAGAATGTTTTCCACATGTCCATTTTTACTGTCAGGAGAATTTTAAAGAGGCTTTCCAGTTTCCACAGCTGAGCCAGATGTCAGCGGATCCCACAGTGCAGTGAAATTGGCAGAGTCGCCTTCTCATGACCTCGGGCTTATTTTATCAGAGATGTTTAATGTTCAAGGGCCATTGTTTGTTGCAGATTGTAAAGACTTTTGAGTCCAATCTTGCACAATTACATAAAACTGCTGACTTAGTTGAACCACTGATGGCCAGCAGTATTTCTTACAGCTTTTCTCACATGGCGCTATAATCACTGTTTGTGTTGGCACAAGAAAAGTAAAGGGTCTCATTTCCACTGTACATTTCCGGACCCTAGTTTTAAAAACATCAGTAGAGAATATTTTACGAGGCACATTTTTTAATTGTATAAACAAGTCCTGGTAATTTACCTTATTCAGTCTCACCACTAAGTACTCAAATGTTCATGAACAGAATGGCATCAGCTGGGCATAGCCTGAAATAGCTTTAGAGTTAACACAATTTTTAAAAAAGGGGTGGTGGTGGTGATAGCTATGCATCAGTAAATCATGGCCAAAAGTACTAAGAACATCTTTCATTCTCTTTTTTTAATTTCTAATAATTGTGTTCTTAAAGTAAAAAGCATTTCTTATGAGATTTACAGAGATTAAATGAAAACAATACAACAAATGTACTCACAACAGAGCTTAAAAAGAAGATACTGCAATATAACTTGGAAACTCTTGTCAAGCACTCTTTAACTACATGGTCTTTCCATAGGAAAATTCTGTTTAAAGTTCTTCTTTTTAATAATAGTACAGTAGAGTATGACTACTAATTTTGTCTGGTATTGAGTTTTACATAAATTTAGTATTACTGAATAATTTTTTTAATGACCTGCTTTTTCCCACCTATTATTAGGTTTTTGCGATAAATTCCTGTACTTATCTAAGTTGTTATTATTGTTATGTGCCATCAAGTTGTCTGTGACTCATAGTGGCTCTATGCACAATAACTCTGAACCCTGTCTTATCCTGAATCAATCTTAAACAATGTCTTAAACACACCACTCCCATTGCCCCAGTTTCTGCATAAATCCATCTCATCCAGGGTCTTTCTCTCCTGTGCCATCCCTTCACCCTTTCAAGCATGATGTCCTTCTGCAAAAATCTGTCCCTCCAGGCAACATATCCAAAGTTCGTGAGAAGGAGCTTCAAAGTCCTTGCCTCCAAAGAGAAACTTGGCTACACCAACTCCAGGACAAACCTGTTTGTTCTCTTGGCAGTCCATGAAATGTTCAACACTCCTTTCCACCACAACTCAAAAGCATCAATTCTTCTTCTGTTATCCTTAGTCACTGTCTAGTTCTCTAATGCAAAGTGAGTAATTATAAAGATGATAGCCTGATTCAGGCACATCTTATTGTCAAGACTGACATCTTTGCACTTCAGCACTCTGGAGAAGTCCCTGATAGCAAATTTTTCTCAGTGTAATTCATCTTTTGATTTCCTGACTGCTGGTGCCAAGAGTATTGATTGTGGAACCAAGTAAACTAAAGTTCTTAACAATCTCAGTCTCTTCTGCACCTATCATAATGCTGCCAAGTGGTCCAGTGGTAAGAATCTTTGTTTTCTTGATGTTGAGCTTGAATCTACATTGGAGTCAGGTCCTCTTTAATTTTGGCACTCAAGGTTGCATCATCTGCATAAGGCAGGTTGTTGATAGTTATTTCTCCAATTCTGATACCACATTCCTCCACTTAAAACCCAACTTCTAGAATGATCTGTTCCATATATAGAATGAAAAGGTATGGCGATAGGATGAATCCTTGACCCACTCCTTTCCTGATTTTGAACTATGTAGTTTTTCTTTTGTTATGAATTCTTCATTCATTTTTCATGCATTATTCATGGATGATATTCCTGATATCCCCCCACAGCTCATATGGTCTTCACTCATTAGTGTTCAAGGTCTCAAACCTATTCCTGAGATGGTTTTGAAATGGAAATGGGATAGATTTAAGGTAGAATTTTGGTTCTTGTGGATTTGATTTAACTTTCTTTAGCATCATCTTAAACTTTCATATGAGTAGTAGGTGGTCTGTTCCACAATCCTAGGTTTTACAGTTGATACTAAGCTTCTCCAGCAATTCTTTCCACAGAAATAATTAATCTGATTCCTATAAATACCATAAGGTGAAATCCATGTGTATAGTCTGTGTTTATGTTTCTTACAAAGAGTATTTGCAATGAATAAATTGTTGATTTTACAGAATTCTATCATTCTATCTTCAACTTTTTATCTGTCACCAAGTCCATGTTTTCTGTTACCTTTTTGCATTCCAGACACCCATTATTATTAATGCATCTTGATTGTATGTTCAATCGATTTCTGACTACAAAAGTTGGTAGAAATCTTCTATTTCTTCTTCCTTGGCTTGAGTTGTTTGCATGATAGTGGTATTCACTAGACTTCCTTGTATGCATGAGGATATTATCCTGTTGGAACATTAGGTGCATCTGGTCCAAGCCATAGTCTTCATGATTACTTGCTCTGCATCAGAAAGCTAGACAATGACTAGGGATGATGGAAGGAGCATTGATGTCTTTGAGGTGCGGTGCTGAAGAAAAGTATTGAATATACCATGGACTGCTAGGAGAACAAACAGGTTCATCCTGGAGAGGGTTAAACCAGGCTGCTCTTTGAATGCAAGGATTCTGAAGCTTCATCTGACATCGGAGAGGGTTAAACCAGGTTTCTCCTTGAATGCAAGGATTCTGAAACTTCATCTGACATACTTTGGACATGCTGTATGGAAGGACCAGTCCTTGGAGAGGGACATCATGCTTGAGATGGTGGAGGGACAGTGCAAGAGAGGAAGACCCTTGAGGAAATGTATTAAGTGACTGGGGTAATGTGGCTAGGTGTGTCAGAAACAGTAAATTTGGCACAGAATAGAGCAGGGTTCAGAGCTGTTGTACATAGGGTAGCACAAGTGACTCGATGACACATAACAATAAATGTTTCCTTGCTCTGTTCTAACAATTGCTTCTTGTTACTAGTTTTTGCATGAACACAATTACATGTTCTGGAATTCTCATTCTTCTCAATGTTATCCACAATTTGTTGCAATCCACACAGTAAATGCCTTTGCATAGTCAATGAGACTAGGACAGACACTCCTCTGGTACACAATCTGTTTTGAGCCAAGATCAATCTAACATTGGCTATAACATCTCTAGTGTCACAGCCTCTTCTAAATCCAGCTACTATTTCTGGTAGTCACTATTGATGTATTAACCCAGTTGTTTTTTTTAATAATATTTTGTAAGATTTTAGAATTCCATATGACCTAGCTATTATATTGCTTGGAATACACACCAAGAAAATGAGAACTGAGGCACAAACTGAGACTTATACACCAATGTTCATAGCAGTGTTATTCATCATCACAAAAACATGGAAACAGCCCAAATGTTCAACCACAATCAGATGGAATGAGAAATTATGGTACATTCACACCATGGAATACTGCACAGAATGTAGGAACAGTGATTTTGTAAATTATTACCTAACTTGAGCTTGAGAGCATTATGCTAAGTGAACTCAGTCTGACAAGGACAAATACTGTATAAGACCATTATTGTATAACAAATATTAGGATTCAAGGAGGAGAGATGGTGGGAGCAATGGGGTGAGGATGGATGTAGGGGTGTTAATCACAAGATCACACAATTTGATGAATGGAGGGGAAGGTGAAGGAAATGAGAAAGAGCTGATGTGAAAACAATGTCTATGAACTTTATAAATAAACAAGTATCAGATAATTTAAAAAAAAATGAATTGGGGTAGGGAGTTAAATGTACAGCAACGAATGAATAAAAATCCACTTTTTCTGTAAAGTTTCATTAAAATCACAATTAAAAAATTTTAAAAACACCCCAATAAAGCATGAAGGTTTAAAAAAAAATTGCATGTGATATAATTTCCACATTTTGTTGCATCATCTCTTTTGGAATGGAAATAAATATAGAGCTCTTAGAGTCAATTCATTAGGTAATTTTCCCCCAAGTTTTCCTAGCACAACCTGGAGAGCATGTCCAGGGCTGCATCTGTGTGTTGAAATGCATCAACTGGCATTTCATCATTTCCTGGGGCCTTGTTTGTTGCCAGTTCCTTCAGAGCAGCTTGAACTTCCTCCTTCATCACCATTGCCCCTTGGTCATATGATGTTTCAAGAAATTCTCCTGGGTCAGGCAATTATTTTTGGCATAGTGACTGTATATTTCTTTTGTCTTCTTTTGATGCATCCTGGATCATTTAATAGTCTACCTGTTGTATCCTAAAGTATTGCAACTAGAAGCTTTAATTTTATTCTTCAGTTCCTTCAGCTTGAGAAATGACCAGCAAGTTTGTCGCTTTTGATTTTCTGACTCCCAGGTCTTCACACATTTAATTCAAATACTATCCTTTGTCTTCTTGAGCTGCCCTTTGACATCTTCTGTTCAGCTCCTTAACTTCTGATTCCCTACCTTTACTTTGGCTTCTTGGCGGTCTAGTGCAATATTCAGAGTCTCTTTGACATCCATCTTGGTTTTTTCTTTTTCCTCTGTATTTGTAATGACCTTTTGTATTCTTCATGGATGACATATTTTAATATCCTCTCATAGCTCATCTGGGCATTGTTCATTAGTGTCCAAGGCCTCAAATCTTTTTTTCTTTTTTTTTTGAGATGGTTTTTAAACTCAGGTGAGATGGACTCAAAGTGAAATTTCAGTTCTTGTGGATTTTATTTCATTTTCTTTAGCTTTAATATGAACTTGCATATGAGTAGTTGATGGTCTGTTCCACAATCAGCACCTGGTCTAATTTTCACAGCTGATATTGAGCTTCTCTATCAATTCTTTCCACAGATGTAATCAATCTGATTCCTGTGTAGACCATCAAGTGAGGTCCATGTTTGTGTTTCTTAGTAAAGTCACTGTTTAGTCACTGTTTGTGTTTCTTAGTAAAGGTTATTTGTAGCGAATAAATAATTGATTGTACAAAGGTCTCTTATTCTGTTTCCAGTGATATTTCTTTCACCAATTCCATATTTTCTGCCTACTGATCCTGCTCCCCCCAGCTTTGAATACCAGTACCCCAGTATAATTGATGCTTCTTGATTGAATGTTTTATAATTTCTGACCATGGCTATTCATTATGTAACCACATTACACTTTATGCTTTATATTAATATGATATGAAAATTTTGGAACATTTTGGTCTTACAAATTCTACAAGGTTTCATGGTGTCTAGCTGGGTCAAAGGACATGTGCAAGCTCGAAGTTATCACAATCAAACTTTGTTAAAATATGATTGTACCTATTTATATTTCATAAGCCATGAAGTAAGTTTTCTATGAATCCACATACTTACTAGTTATTTTTTTAAATTTTACTCTGATTTATTTACAAAGATTGAAAATATTGTTTTTCACAAAAGATCCTTCCTATTCTCCCCACCCATCCATTTACTTACTATTTCTTGATATTGTCCAGTATTCAACTTTTGTCAATATATAAGATACAAAATTATATCTTGCATTTTACATTTACAGTTCTGATTGCTAGCTTTTACTGGTCAAATAGAAATACAAAGATAAATAAATTGCAAAATTCACATTTACACAAATACTCGAGGCTTTTTTTGTCATGCATTTAATGTGGGTGCATATTCATATGACAAGATTACCAGGCTTTCTGTGCCTTTTGTTTCCTTTTATAAAATTTTATAATATTTGATCAAAGACCCTCTTTACTGTTACACTGAATTATTTTTTTCTATATTTTTAAAGTAATCAAAGTACTCTAAGTAAGTACAGCTCATATACAAAGAAGGGGACAAACCTTAAGTATACAAATCTATAGATGTTTTCAATGCATCACCACAATCGGAAAACAGACATTAATAATGCTTAGAAGGCTCTCTCTTTAACTATTCTTAATATGCTAATCTATCTTGACATTTCCACAACAATAACAGCATCATCCAAGAAAAGAAATATTATTAGATTTAACTCTAAAATACATGCACAGAATCACTGTGTGGTCAACTACAAAACCCTAGTAATTGAACTATGAAAAAACGTAACTTATTTAGGAGTTGGTGGAATCTCAAGTTTGCATTTTAAAAGTTCTATACAAATTAAATCATGCAAGATATACTTTTTAAATCTTAAAATTTTTGTTTCATATTTAGTATTTCAGTTCAACTATGTTTTGGTTGGATTTTTTTTAGGTAGCAGTAGCTTGCATATTATAATAAATGAGCACATGAATACCTATTTATTTGTCTTTAGTGGGTGATAGACATTTGGACGGTTTACATATTACCGCTATTAAAACCTAGCCACTAACTACCATTTAGAAGAGTCCTGGTGGTACAGGGGAGAAAACAACTGTTAACCAGCAGTGTGCATGCCTTCACTGACCTGCCTGTGACTGGTAAAGCAAATCTGTCCCCATTCCTGGAGACTGATGGCACCCTTCCTTCTAGCAACCAGCATGGGATGCTCTCTTATCAATGGATCTTAAGACGTGTGTGTGTGTGTGTGTGTGTGTGTGTTTAATACAAAGAAAAGTGATTAAAAATTGATCCAACAAAATATTGGCATTATTGAACAATACTAGTTTAGGCATGCTATCAAGAGGGGCCACTTGTTGAAGAACTTTGTATTTGGTAAAAGAGAGGGCCAGTGAAAAAAGAGGAAGATTTCAGTGAGATGGACTGATAAGAGGCAGTAATGAATTCAAGAACTACTGAATTCAAGAACAGTCCACGAATAGACAGTGTTTCATTTTGGTTGCTATGAATCAGGACCCACCTGATGACATCTATTAAGAAAAAACCGAAAGATAATTAAGTCAGAGGTTTCATTTCCAGTCAAATTTTTCATTTGACTGGTGAAGAGAATGAATGACTTTATAGATTTAGGGACCATCCATACATATCTTTTCATTATGCATATAATATTCATCATATCATATTTATTATGCAATGAGATTCTTTTACTAGCCTTTCTATGCACATTATATAAATCTTTAATATCACAAGCATTTACAACCCAACCTTGTGTTTTCTATATTACAACATATAAAAAAACTTTGGATACATATAAAAGACATACTTATCTAACATTATGTTTGTATTTGGTTGCAGCTTATGTGTTTGCATTATACTATGTGCTAGGACTAAGTCTAAAAGAAAGAAGGGGAGTAGATTTGAAATAACTGGATCCTTAATTAAATCTGGGCAGATTTAATAGATTTCTTGAATCATTTCCATGGAAGATAAAATTTCTAATTCCCTGATACTCTCATCATATTTTTTAACCATAAAACTATAAGTGATTCTCATGTCATTTTATCCTTTTTTCTTTTATTTTTATATCCTGCATTTTTTGTGTATATTGTAGGTCAGTACATTGCAGGAACTCAGCTTTAAACATTCAGTTATTTCCTCTTTAATGGAGGAAAAAAACTCAGAAACACAAAAGCAAGCATTCCTCCCATTTTCTTTTTATATTTTTGTGTCCCTCAAATGTTTTGCCCCCTGGCTAAAAGCCTGGAGAAAGGATAAACATAAAGATATCTTAAAATATGTGCTTCTATTGTTTTTAGTCAAAATTCAGCAGGAGTCATTTTAACCAACACTCTCCAAATCAATCATCACTCCCCATCTAATCTAGAACTTCTCTTACCACAAATGGTAGTCCCCTACTTCCACTATCAGCATTGTTTCCTTCAAAAATGTGGACCAAGTTCATAAAGTGGAAAAGTTTATCAAGCTGAGTAAAATGAGATACAAGATGCAACCTTGATATAAAATGAGTTGTTATCAATTAAACTCTTGATCCCATGAGTGTAAGAATCAAATTGTCTCTATCAGGTTTCAGGGAAAATTTTTCAGAAGCAGATCAAAAGGCCTTTTCTGTTTTCAAGACCTGCTCTGTGGAACTAAACCTGCACCCTTTGATTTATTAGTAAACCTTGTAACTATTTTTCCTAACTGGTAAGATCGTAGTGCATGCATGGTCTGTGTGAGCCAGAGAGGGTATGTCTTAAACAAAAAGTCACTTCCAACAAGAGAGCTGTTGGTATAAGGGTTAAATGTTTGGCTGTTTAACAGAAAGGTTGAAAATGTTTGGCTGTTTAACAGAAAGGTTGAAAGTCTTTACTCATCCTGATGTTCTGTGGAAAAAGACAGTGATCAGTCTGCCCCTATCAAGAACACCCAAACACATTGCTAAAGATAGTTCCTACTCAGCGTGACTCTCTATCAGGTTTCAAAAGGCCGTAGCTCTTCACAGGAGGAGACGGCTCATCTTTCTCCTGCCAATCTTTTGGTGATTTAGAACCACTGGCTTTCTAGAGAACAGAATAGCCTTACAAATTATGCAGTATGCCATGGGGGCTCCTTCCTGTAAAGTACATGGCCTAGAAAGACCCAGGGACAATTGGATCCTATGATAGGTAGATATTTTGCATGAGAACTCTAAGGCATGTAAGAACATGTATCAGTTTAATTCTGGGTAGCAACTTCTTGGGAGCAGCAGTAGTTAGAGGCTCAGCCTTGCTCACCACAAAATCTGAATTCATGCTCTAGGCTGGCCAGGCATTCACAGTCACCCAGCATCCAGCTCGACTCTGCATACATTCTTTCAGGAAGTAGGATTGCTGGGTCCTTGGGCTGCAAGCGGCTTTGGCTAGAGGACGGCTCCCCAGAATCAAGTGGCTCCCATACCATACTTCATCTGCCTGGCCTGTATGCAGAGAGGAGGGTGAGATGTGGATCTGTAAGGAGCTGGAGCACTGAATTCCAGACTCTGTGAATTCCAGACTGGGGTTAAATATCCCCACCTTCCACTTAGCTTAGACAAGTTGTATGCAGAGAGGGTGAACAGGGAGTGCAGTAGCACAAAATGCCTGGACAGTAGATCTTTTACCATTATAGCTAATGTGAAATGTCAGATACAGAGGAAGTCAACAAGTGATGAGCAGATGCATTTCATTTCTTCCTAGTGGAATGAGTTAGGACTGATCTTTTAAAAGAACTCTGTAGTATCTTAACGATTGCAGTGGGTTCTGACACTTTTCACTCTAAGATCTGTTGTCTATAAAATCTGCATTTTCGAGAGGAAGGGATCTAAAATATCTATGTAGAAAAGAAAGAACATTTTCTTTCCTTAGTGAGTGGAAACAGTGTTCTTTTAATTTGGACATTCAGCTGAAAACAGTAGGTTTTGGTTATTGAAACAAATGTTTCCACTGTGGCATTTGGACAAGAACAAACTGGGAGGAGGGTAGAGAGAATAGTGCAACAATGAATGAGTGGAAGCCCAAAATCTCTGTAAATGTTTATGAAAATTAATAAAATATAATTATAGAAAAAAAAAGAAACAAATGTTTCTTTTGAGAATATTTAGAGAGTTAAAAACTGTGTGACTAAGAAATGTGAATCTTATTTCATTATCTGCAGTTGCTATGAGATCAAAGCAAAAGCCACTTAATTCTCAAAGAAGCCTCTTCAAGTCTCATTTTAAAAAAACACACAACAAAACTAGGGAAGTTGAGGTCCTAAAAATATCCTCTACAAGGGTTTTTCTAAGAAATAACTCAATGTATTTGCATATTTCACATCCATAAATAAATATAAGTGCTTTGAAAAGAAATATAAGAATGTCCCACGAAATTTTATGAAATACTCTTCTTTAATGAGGAAATAAACTTTGCGAAGAGTCATGCTTTGAAAGTGACAGAAGAGAGATTGATAAAACACAGGAAAGCAGCACCTTCAATATTAGGAATAAAACCAGAAGTGTATCATAGTCGTTCTCAACCATTTAAGGAATGTAAATGTAGAGTGCTACTAAATGAAAATTGTTGCTGTTGTTATGTGCTGCCCAGTGGTTTGCGACTCATAGTGACCCTATGCACAACAGCCCTAAACCCTGCTCTATCCTGCGCCAACCGCACTGCCTCTGAAACACCCATTCCGATCACCCCAGTCACGGAATCAATCCATCTCATAGAGGGTCTTCCCCTCTTGGGCTGTCCCTCCACCCTCCCAAGCATGATGTCCTGGCAATATGTCCAAAGTATGTCAGACGAAGCCCCAGAATCCTTGCCTCCAAGGAGTGGCTTGGCTTAATCCTCTCCAAGATGAATCTGTTTGTTTTCCTGGCAGTCCATGGTACATTCAGTACTCTTCTCCAGCACCACAGCTCAAAAGCATCGACTCTCCTTCTGTCATCCCTAGTCATTGTCCAACTCTCTGATGCATAACAAGCGATTGCAAATACCATGGCCTGTATCAGGTGCACCTTAGTCTCCAGAGAGACACTGTTGCTCCTGAGTACTACTTTAGAGGGGTCCCTAACAGCAGACTTTCCCATCGCAATACGCTTTTTGATTTCCTGACTGCTGGTGCCAAGAGTGTTGACTGTGGAGCTGAGCAAACGGAAGCTGTGAACAATCTCAATCTCTTCGCCATCCATCCTGATGCTGCCAATTGCTCCAGTGGTGAGAATCTTTGTCTTCTTGACACTGAGCCTCAGTCCATACTGAAGGCTGCAGTCCTTGACCCTTCGCAGCAAGTGCATGAGGTCCTCCTCAGTTTCAGCAAGCAGGGTTGTGTCTTCTGCATAACGCAGATTAATAGATCTTCCACCAATCCTGATGCCACAATTCTCCTCATAGAGCCCAGCCTCTCGGATAATCTGCTCTGCATACATGTTGAAAAGGTATGGAGACAGGATGCATCCCTGGCGTACACCCTTCCCAATTTTGAACCACGCAGTGTTACCCTGCTCTGTTCTGACTACTGCCTCTTGGTCCAAGTATAGGTTTCGCATTAGCACAATTAAATGTTCTGGGATTCCCATTCTTCTTAGAGTGAGCCACAATTTGTTATGATCCACACAGTCAAATGCCTTTGCATAATCAATGAAACAAAGATAGACATTCTTCTGGTATTCCTTGCTTTCATTGAAGATCCATCTAACATCAGCAACAATATCCCTAGTACCACGACCCCTTCTAAACCCAACCTGGACTTCTGGCAATTCTCTGCTGATGTGCTGTTCTAATCGTTTTTGGATAATCTTCAGTAGAATCTTGCTTGCATGTGAAATCAATGACACTGTTCTGTAGTTTCCACACTCAGTTGGCTCACCTTTCTTCGGAATGGGAACAAATATAGATCTCTTCCAGTCAGTTGGTCAAGTGGTTGTTCTCCAGATTTCTTGGCACAACTTGGTGAGCACATCCAGGACAACATCTATTATCTGAAATACTTCAATTGGTATACCATCTATTCCTGGGGCCTTATTTTTTGCTATTTCCTTCAAAGCAGCTTGAATGTCTTCCTTCATCACCATAGGCTCTTGATCATATGTTATTTCATTAAATTCTTCTGTATCTGCCAATTCCTTTCGGTACAATGACTCAGTATATTCCTTCCATTTTCTTTTACTACTTCCTGGATCATTTAATTTTCTGCCCAAAGCAGAATGAAAATGACTAAATTTAATTTGTTATGTAAATAATCTGAAAAATAGGAACTAATATCAGTAGTTTGGATAGAGAGACTTAAGCATAATGAAAACAGTAATTTCTCAATTAATTTATGAGATCTCTGCTGGCCTAGTGGTAAGCTGTTCTGCAATCTTGAAGGCACACAGTTTGAATCCACTAGTTGCTCTGAGGGAGAAAGATGGGCAATCTCCTCCCATACAACTTATTGCTTCTGAAAAACCACTGGAGGGTCAGTCAGCTATTGGTCAGTTCTGAAATGACTCAATAGTACTCAACAACAATACGATCTAACAGATATGAAAGAGGCCACGTTTGTGGAAATTGTACATAAAATTCAATCAGACAGACATATAAAATTAATCAAGAACAGATTTCTATAAAAGACTAATGAAACCCAAAACCATTGTTGTTGAGGTGAATGCGATTCATGACAATGCTGTAGAGAAGAGGCGAACTACCACATAGAAACCAAGGTTACAATTTCTCATGAAAGCAGATTGTTACATCTTTCTCATATAAAGTAGCAGATGGTGAGGTTATGCACTGACCTTTGATTAGCAACTGAGAACTTAAAACACTGCACCACCAGGTTTCCTAACAAAGAATACTACTGAGCTTATTTGCGAGAGACACAGAAAGTAGTAAAAAGGCATTTTTAGTTACGTGATTATTTTGAAGTAATTTCTAATATAAATAGCCATAATTTATATAAATTCTTAGTTATTATTCTGATAATTGAACAAGACATCTATAAATGGAAAGAAAAACTCATTTACACTTTCTAAATAGGAATTTTATGTGTTCGATTTGTAATTATTAAACTGTTCATCTTCTCAGAACTGACCCATAGCTGGCCCTCCAGTGGGTTTTGAGAAGTAGTAAATCTCACAAGAGAAGATTGTCCAACCTTCCTCCGCTGAGCAGCTGGTGGATTTGAACTGTGCACCTTTGGGATTGCAGTACAACTTTTTATCTCTAGAGCACTTTGGGAGGATACTATTAAATAAGTAAAAATGCACCATGAATGTAATAGTTACTGGACAATACTAAAAAAGTTAATTTCAAACAATATTATAAAGGTTGAAGTCTATGCTGCATTTTTTAATCTATGTGCTTTTATTTTCTATTATTATTATTATTAATTTTAATGACAATTTACAGAGACTTTGGATTTCCATTCATTCATTGCTACACTTTTCTCCCTGTCCACCCCTCCCCCCTAGTTCACTCTTCTCTTTGAAAAGTAAAAGAAAAATTCTTTCATTGTCTTACAAACTCTCCCCCCCAAGTCCACTCAACCATACAGCCTTCATTCTGGATTCCTGTCATGACAATAATATCTCATCATATATCCCTTTTAAACAGTTTTCTCCCTCATCTTTTTCAATGCAGTATGCATTATTTATTCCATCTTTCTCAGTCCCCCTCAACCCCAGTGTCAGTCTCAATTTAATTTTTAGGACAACGGTATATGTGCATAACACCCAGATACACTGCCACCAGGTCTGATTCTGATTTATGGAGATCCTCCATCAAATCCCAAGGCTATGAATCTCAGGAGCTGACTGCCTCCTCCAGCTAATGGAGAATAAGCAATAAATATAAACTTGCAAGAAAACTAACACATGAGTATTAATTAGAAAATTAAGAGCTGATTGTGCTTTTAGATAAACAATAGGGTATCACAAGATTCTCATTTTAAGTACAGTATTTCCATGCACTGACAGAAACGTACCAGTATTTCATTAAAAACAAGACTGATTAAAATAATAATTGTTGCTGTTGTTGAGTACTGTCGAGC